>NW_015631717.1:0-310 GCF_001515625.1 Sinocyclocheilus rhinocerous
TTTTATTTTGTCATTAATTCTTTTGTATTTTTATCATTTTGTATTTTCTTGAAATGTCCAAGTTGTTAAAAATGTTATTTTTCTTAATAAAAGCTGTATGTATGTATTGCCATTTTGTTGTCTATTAGATGTATATATGTAGTCGTTTAATAGCCGTCTAATTGATGACTAGTCTATTCTTGGGCTATGATTAGACGTCTATTAGATTTTCACTGACAGCCCAAATTTAGCCTCGTTTTAGCCTAGACGTCTAGGCTATATTTAGACGTCTAATAGACGTCTTTTAAACGCAAAATTGCTTGCTGGGATG
>NW_015631717.1:856-946 GCF_001515625.1 Sinocyclocheilus rhinocerous
GTTTTTCGGCCACACACACGTTGCAAAGTTTCGGGAATGACATCTGCATATTTATGCTGGATTCGCTCTCGAAGTAGTAGTGATTGACAT
>NW_015631718.1:0-12021 GCF_001515625.1 Sinocyclocheilus rhinocerous
GTCTTAGTTTGCAAGACTTTAAGTTCTTTGAAGATTTCAACGAAGCATCACTGAAGTGTTGAGTTTTAGATGGCTGTTCGCTTTGATGGTAAGCGCGTGAGCACACGTGGGGTGCTCTAACACTGACTCTAGACTCTGCGGAGTACGAGAAGTGAGGCCCCCAGAATGAGGGGCTGGAACACGGTAGGTTGGGACTGCTCCGCCCAGCAGCCCCTGCTAACTGCCTCAACCTCCTCAGAGGAAGAGAGGTTAATGCGTGCTCTCACTCGAGAAATTTATATCCCAAGAGCCCCTGTATATCTAACTTCTCATAGTCAGACAAATACTTCATTTTATTCCTCAGAATTAAATGCAATCAAACAACCAGACGAGTAAATACGGTCTAGTGTAGTAAGATTCACATCAAAAAACGAAATGATGTAATATATGCGCTGCGCGCGAGCCACTCAGTCACACAAACAACATCAATCTCCTCAGAGAAAGAGGGCCGCAGCACTCACTCAGAGGGGGAAGAACCGCAGCGCGGGCTTCCAAGCCCCGAGAACGAGCTCTAGATCTAGCGAACACGGGTGGAGATAGGAAGAGCCGTGTCCAACCCGTCTGCTAGATCATGTGCGATCTCCGCGTTCTCAGTCGCCGCTGTGCCTCAGCAGCAGCGGGACCGCAATCGCAAGATCACAGGCACGGACACACTCCTCGGAGCGTGCCCGGCGAGAGCGGAGCGCTTAACAGCGGGAAAAAACACAATCTGCCCCTACTGCGCGAGCTCCGCTCCCTATTAATGCTGCTCATTATAATATCAGGCATAATATGCTTGTGTAACTGATGTTTGTGCAACTGGCGAGCTCATTGACGCCCTCCGTATCAATCTCCTCGGAGAAAGACAGGCGGAGCGTCGCGCCCTCTCCCCGGTGGGAAGGACCGCAGCGTGGGCTTCCGAAACCCCGAGAGCGGGCGCCGGATCTGGTGATTAGGAAGCAGATCCATATGCGAAACCCACGAGCACAGCCGCCGCTCCGCCTCGGCGAAAGCGGGGCCAGCACCGCGAGGAACGCTGGCGAAGGCTCCCTCCTCAAAGAGAGCCCTCCGGGAGCGAAGCGTACGCAGTGGGAGGCGCTCGCAATGCGGGCAGCCGGCCCCCTCGAGAGCCGACTCTGCGTGCTTCGCTCCCAAGCAAACCACGCACAGGCTGTGTGTATCCCCACTTGTGATGTAACGTGGGCAGGGAGGAACACACAACCTATAACGTGGCTTGCTCTCGCCCTTAAAATGCTTTGTCTTTGCGTGAGCTTTAGACATAGCTGGAGCTTATGAACTTTCACAATTGACAGACAACAATAAATATGACTGACACACACAGAGCGCTTCGCTGAATGACAGAAAGCTGATGCTGGCTCCGCCGCACGTGCTTTTATAGCTTCCTGGTCATGACGTCACCCGCCCGTGATGTCCCGCTCAGCTATTGGGACTGATTTCACATGTGATTCAGAGCGTGGTCACAGAAGGCGTTCCCGTAGCGTTTTCCGACGGAGCTCGAGTTCCTGAAGAGGAACTTCCGCATACTACGGAATACATAACTTTAAAGGGTTACTCCACCCCAAAATGAACATTTTTGTCATTAATCACTTACCCCCATGTCGTTCCAAAACCATAAAAGCTTCGTTCGACACAATTTAAGATATTTTGGATGAAAACTGGGAGGCTTGTGACTGTCCCATTGACTGCCAAGTAAATTACACTTAAAGCTTACGCTTTAAAAAGGGAGAGGAGACCGAAAGAAACTGGGTTTACCGAGGTAAACCTGCTTCTGACCAGGTTAGGTTCACAGAGTAAGTTAATATGGTAACTTACTGAGAGGTTTGGTTTTGTCTTTTAATGGAACCGAAAAACCCTGAGTTTCCCTTTTCTGGGGTTAACAAACTCTGAGTTTCCAATAAAACTCGCTTTCTGGAATACACCCCGGATATTTCATTTAATAACAACAATTATGTAATGTGTTCTGTTGTTGTTATTAGTAGTAGTAGTATCAGGTTCGCAGTAACTTTTGATCAGGCATTAAAAGCAGCTTACCACCACCTAAGGGAGATTTCAAACACACACAGCGGAGAGATTTCAGCATGGAGGATGGAAACCAGACTCAACCAATGAGTAAAGTCGTTTTTTTTATCTGATGGCATTTTCTTATGTTGTTTTTCCCCTTACAGTCCAGAGCTGAGAATATACACAGGAAAAAAAAAACCTTTACTAAAGTGGTCTGGAACTGTGCTCATAGTTGATACACTTTCACAGTTTAGATCCAACTCCAATAAGAATCATCTCAAGCAGCTAATCAAGGTCTTCAGTTTTACTTAAATGTGTGCTTATTTGATCAAAAATACAGTAAAAACAGTAATATTGTGAAATATGATTACAATTTAAAAGAACTTAATTTTCAGCATCATTACTCCAAGTCTTCAGTGTCACATGATCCTTCAGAAATCATTCTAAAAAGCTGATTTGCTGCTCAAGAGACATTTCTTATCAATTTTGATACATAACAATTATACTTGTTAATTCAACTTTCAGGACAACGAAACTTAAATTTTCTTGTTGTATGGACAATTTATAAAAATGTAGTTGTTTCTACATAAAAAATAAGTTGAAATAACTAAATCACAAAAAATATATATATATTTTTTTTTTACAGTGAGAATCACTGGACTAAAAATAATATTACCTTCCATAGGTTAATGGCTGTTTATTGTCAACGAATACATGTTTTAATAGAGCATTATTTGTTTGTTTAGATAATTTCATTGTCGGTTGTTTGGTCAATCAGTTTGCAGACAGACTTGTCTTTTTCAGAAAGATATGGATGCCGTACAGTCAGAATTTCTGCAATTTTGCCAAAACTCCAATTTTGCTATTCAATGACAGTCTACATTGCTCAATGATGGCTACAATGTACATAGCTGCAATCCTTTATGCATTGGGAGTAGATCTAAATAAAATGCCTAACACTTTTCACTTTTTTAGTTAATCTTGGCAGCAGTAATAGTTAAAGCTAAGGTTTAAAAAAAGTTACATACTTTTCATATGTGAAGATGTTACCCGATCTTAAAAGAGACCCACCAATTTAAAGAGGGTTTAATTAAGAGGACTAAAATGGCCCTTTATTTCAACATTATGACAGGTTTTGGATGTAAAATCCTACTAACTCTGCTCTCCGACAGCAAATGCAATGAGTTTGCTTCCTTCTTTTCTGAGAAACTATGTGCACCTCAGGAAACATTCTAAAATAAAATAAAAAATGCACTTCATGTCCCCATTAAACATATTTAATTAGATTATAATATGTGTACTCTTGAGAGAATTGTTCTTCTTCTGTTGAAAATAGTTTTTAATGAAGTTAGTTGTTGAGTTGCTGGTTTTAGAATTTTTAGGGGAAAAAAGGGTCTTCTAGTTTCTATTTAAAAGTTTAACTTGAGTGGTTTTCTCCATAAAAACAGCCAAAAATGCTGGCATAGCATTAAAATAAAACTAACAAACATCCCCAGCCCGCATAATTTGTATTAATTTTTAAACAACTTTTTGAGCACATTTTATGGAACAATGTGCTGTTCATGGAATTATCAAGTCAAGTAAAGTTGTTGTTGGACCTTCAATAAAGCTTATCAGACCTAGCTACAGTAACCAAGGGTGATGGATTTTAATGAAGTCTAAGCTGTAACTCTTTTAAAAAAAAAATCTAAATATCATACATAAAATAAATAAGAATAAAATGGAAATACAACAGCAGATGATCATATCATACAAGGGCTTTGGACATATATGAAAAGATTCCACAGAAATGTCATCATTAAGCATTCTGATATGAAGCACAGTGATGAGGTCTCAAGCCATTCATCTAAGAGTTGAAGAACTTTAAGCAGTCTAAGTGTGAGCATCAGAGTAGGGATGATGAGCCCTTCCACTTAGGCCTAATGATTGCAGATTAAGCCTTGATTAATCATTGATCTCTATATCCCTCTCTCCTTAAGATAGAAGGATATAAAGGTCCTTAAAGGCCCATGTTCCCCTTGGGCTGTGCTCATTACAGGCCACTATCAGGACAGTGTGCTCGCCTTATATCATGAGTCTCGCCTCGTGCATCCTGTCTCTCTTCTTCACCCATTGGCTAAATGAGATGAAATTGCATTCACAGTAGAGCTTTATATAGAAAACAGCAGAAAGAACAGATGAGTCAGTTAAACCTATGACTGTTCATTTAACAAAAGTTCACTGATTAGATGGATAATAAAATTATAAGGGTTTTCAACCTTTTTTTCTTTTTTGGCCAAAAATGTGGTTAATTAGGGGCATGGCATGGCAAGGGTAATTTTAAGCAGTTTGTTTTTAAGATAAATTAACTGTTTTTGTTTTTTTGTGGTTCTTTTTTAAGCACAGTGAAAGATGAGTTCTTTTTGGTTGTTTGGACAAACCTAGCAAATCCGTTATTTCAGTTCAGTGGGCAAAAAAGTTCAAGGATACAAGTCAGGTGAAAGAACTAAAGAGTGAATTAATTAAAACCTTCATCTCGTCTAGGCCTGATAAACAGTGAGTGTCATGAATGCAAGCAAACTATGTGTGCATGTTACAAATTACAGATCCTTATGTCAATTAGCATGAAGCAGTCAGCTGTCAAAACCTATTTGTGTGAGAGACGACCTGACTACAGACCTAATGAATCAAAGTTACATTCATTAACTCTGCTGTTTTACAGATCTTTATGTGGATTTTGGCTTAGTTATAAACCGAACCACACGGCTATTCATTCCAATTACAGTGACAGTCAATGTTTAGGACCCCAAAGTGGTCTAAAAACAATTGCTTTCAGGTGAACGAGTGTCACATGCCATGCTTGAAGGGCAAATGTTATAAAGAACCAAGTTGGGTTGATGGCAGAATTTCACTTTGAAATTTTGAAATTGCAGTCTCCCCTGTGATTGTGTACGTTGCCGGAGTGGCAGAGGGAAGGACTGGTGTTATCGAGGCCTCTCAGCTGTTTTGATCAATACTCTGCGAGCCCGACATACAAAGGAAAGGGGCTCGGTGGCGGACACCTTCCAGAGATGCCAGCTTTGCATGAGGGGAATCAAAGCTTCGCCATCACTTTTTATCTGCCCGTGCCACCTGGTTGGCGAGAGAGGCGCACACGGCGAGGGAGGAGGATTTCAGCAATGGATCATTTATCGGTGAGCTAGATGGTGGAGTATCCCTCCACTCAGAGCAGATGGATAGTTAGGACAGAAAAAAGAGGCAATGAGAGATTGATGGGAGAAATTGAGAGTGTGGGTTTTTGTGCTTTTTCTGATGGATACCTGGGGAGAAGGGATGAAAGTCCTGCTGTGTGTGTACAGAGAGAAAGAAAAGAGAAGAGAAAAGACAAAGACGGATAGGGGAGGGTGGTTGTGCTCTAAATAGCATAGAATCTGATGAAAAGTTGATCTGATAATTGAGGAGAAACAGAAATGGGGTAAAAATGCTCAGCAGGGGAGCAACACTCTGAGAGAAACTGTAACACCTCAGGCACTGAGTAACTGATAGTGGGGAATCATTTACACAAAAGGGCTCAAGGTGAGAAAGAATGGAGCTGATTTGCCACTTTCAAACAGGTAGAACTAGAGATGGAGTAGGCTTCGAGTAATGGATCGCTTGTAACAGTGTTAAATAATCAGTATATTAAAAATGTTATTTGGTCAAAAAATGCTTTACTAGCATGATTAATGTGTATGTGTATATATATATATATATACTTTTACTTTTAGTCATTTAGCAGACGCTTTTATCCAAAGCGACTTACAAACGAGAAAAAGTAATTAAAACTAAAAGCTAAAACTCTATAAATACTATATATATATACATTTAAGAAAATAAAAGAAATTAAATAAAAATGACAAATGCATACAACAACATTTCAAAACTAAAACATTTAAATGAAAACAAAAAAAATAAAGCTAAAAACAATTCAAAATATTAAAAGAACAAAAGGTATAGATTTAGATGTGTGGAGCACTGTGTTTTTTATTTGCTCAAAACAATCTTGCAGCAGAAATGATCATTCATTAATCCACCATGAGGAAAGAAGGCAGATTCCAAATTGAGTGTTCTGACATGTTCACTTCCACCACTCAACCAATAGTGTGAGTTTTGGGTCAGGACTTTCTGCTTGGCCAATCAATAGAAGACAGGAAGAGGATTCAGGAAACTGATATGAAAACAACCATAATTTTTGCAGTTCCATCTGGTGCCGCTAGCAACACAGAAAACAATTACATCAGCTTTAAGCCTCAAACTTAACTTTTCTAAGTGATCAGACTTATGATTTTTGCCAAGCAGAAAAAAAACATATGTTGGAATCCAGTAGACCTCCTGATTCCGATTTTGCCTTCATGCATTGAGTTCAGGCATTAGATGCCCTTTACACCAGAACACTTAAAGATTGCCTACTGTATATACTGTAAAATGGAATTTGCTATAAATAAAATAAATGAACAACTTTTAATATGATTTAAATATTCAATAATATTAAAATAATAATTAATAAAAATAACAAGCTATGAACAAAAAACTGGTCTCACTATGTGGGTATGGAACAGAACATCATGGATGCTTGAGGTTGGGCTCTTTAGACTTGGGACAGTAAGCAACAGTACCTTAGCAACCACTGAGCATCATCCTAGTAACCACCCAGAATACCCTATCAATGCCCTAGCAACCTCGGAGAAACACCCTAGTGACCACCCAGAACATCTTACAAATGCCCTAACATCAACTTTAAGCGTGTACAGTAAGCAATTCATTTGCAGATACTGGAAAAGTCAGTGAGACAACTCCAACATTTTGGCAGCAGTTTGTGCATGGTTAAGCTACACTTTCTTCAGAAAATGTAAAAAATCTAGTTTTGTTTCAAAGTCTGACTGTGGAAATATTGCTGTATTTTCCCTAGACAGGAGAACGACCTTTAAAACACAGCCAACACATCTATCAAATCCACAGATCCAGCTGAACCATCATAATGAATGTCATAATTATTTATTTTATTTTTTTTTTTAAATTCCTGTAATCTAGTAAAGTTATGTCTTTTTTTTCCTTGAAAGTTTGGAGTTTGTCTTTTCAAAGCCTATTATGAGAGAATTTTCACACAATGTTAGACAAATCCTAGATTGTTTACATGGAAGTAAAACACAGGTTTACTGATGTGTATAGGCTTAAAGGGATAGCTCAGACAAAAAAAAAAAAAACTGTCATAATTTACTCACCCTCAAGTCGTTCCAAACCTGCATGAATTTCTTTCTTCTGCTGAACACAAGATATTCTGAAGAATGTGGCTGACCAAACAGTTTGTGGTTCCCATTGACTTCCATTGTATTTATTTATTTTTTCCATACTATGGAAGTCAGTTTGGACCACCAACTGTTTGGTCACCCACATGCGTCTAAATATATTTTTATGTTAAACAGAAGAAAGATATCTGTACAGGTTTAGAACAACTTGAGAGTGAGTAAATGAGTGTAAATGGTGACAGAATTTTCATTTTTGAGCGAGCTATCCTTTTAAGCTCGTGGAAAACATTTTCATTGCATGTTAACTTCACAATTCTTTTCTATTTCTAATATAAAAGTGCCATTGTACTGGCATTATTGTTTTGGTGGCTTAAAGAAGTAATAGTTGATTTCACATTTCTCTTGGTTTATGTGCATATATGTCCTTGAGGTAATCAAATCATAACTAAAAGTAGCTTTTGTACTTTAACATTCTATTTCAAATAAATCCTGTTCTTTTGAGCTTTGTGTTTATCAAATAATCCTGAAAAAGTAATGGTTATCAATCAATCAATCCACAAAAAAAAAAAAAATTAAGTGGTGCAACTATTTTCAACATTAGTAAATAAGAATAATAAATGATTCTTGATCACCAAATCAGCATTCTGAAGGATCAAGTGACACTAAAGCCTGGAGTAATGGCTGCTGAAAAATATATTTCTCCTGCAGAGGAGAAAACAAGAAGGAGTGGGAGGAAAAACAGAGGGTAATGAAAAGACAGAGTTATAAGGACAGGATGTACACTTTGTCTGGTGTCAGGGGGGTGTTAGGGGAAGGCACGGTTAATGGGATGATGTTTGTGTATGTGTGTGTTAGAGAAGGCCATGCAGAGTGATTTTGCAAAACAGCTCCTCAGAGGGACAGATAAAGAGCAAGAGGGAGGAGTGGGGGGTACGATAAGGGCCATCTAAAGACTGGATGGTGTAATGAGGAGGAGAGGGAGAGATGGCCTAGAGGATGTGCAGGGATATTTTACTCTAATGTCTTGTGCTATGTAATGGCTGCCAGAGGATAATGGAATATATGAGTGTGTGAACATCCAGACAGGTGTTTGTGAGTCAAAGATGATTTTTTTTTTTGTTAAACAGATGTTTTATAAATGTTCTCATCAGTAAAAAAAAAAAAATTGTAACATGGCAATGACGTTCAGGTGCGAGTATCTGGTGCTGTGCACCACACCATCCTTGAGCCAGTACATTCGTATTTGCACACACGCACGCACGCACGCACACACACACACACACACTTTTTTCTATCCTATGCAACACTTTTTTCTGTCCTATGCAGCTTAGCTTTGTTATTATAGCGGCTGGATGTTGCTCTTTTCTAAATTCACCCCTCATTCATAAATGTACTCTTTCGAAAAAAGCAATACAATCTCAGTTTCACTACAATATAAGAGAGGGTCATTTCCTGACCCAAATATCTGTTGGCCTCAAGACCCAGGGTATGCGCTGCCCTGGTGAAAAGGAGCCATCGCTGAGAGTGCGGCTTATGTATGGTATCAATGTTCGAGAGAGGGATACGAGTCAGAAAAAAAAGCAGGAGGATTTTAATGACATTGTGGCCCAATCACATCAGGCCATTGTCTGATGAGCATGACTGCTCTCAGCCCAAGCCTTGATTATCAGGAGGGCAAGACAGAGCAGAGCATTATTAAAAGAACTAATCAACAACAGTGCAGCCTCTGTGTGTGTGTTTAATAGTAATGAAAAGGGAACTAGGTGCTTTGACATGGAGATGATTGGGTATTAGCATGAACAAAGAATAGCGCATGGAATTGTAATGACTGAACTTACTGCAAAGGTGTGAAAGCATAACGCACATACATTGGAGAGGAAATATTGTATTATGTTGTGGTAATGAATTATCCCATGAATTGTCCCATGAAGCTTCTGTGGGCTTAGTTTAATGAAAGGAAGCATGGTCGTTTAGTGATCATATTTGGTCTTGTGTGGAGGTATGATGAGCTAAACTCCTAATAATTTTCCATCATGTTCATTAATAATGTTCTTTTAAAAGCTCAGGATATAAAAGAGCGTTTTTCATTTCATGTGTAACCTGAACAAGCAGTCTCAGGCTCGTGCTGTGCTGTTTGAACGTCTGAACTATAACATTTACTTACACTCACACTGTTTATTTTAGATATGTGATTGCTTTTAATCCATAAGAGTTTCAAAGGAATAGTTCACTCAAAAATGAAAATGCATGTTGTTAGTCATTTTCTATTAAAGAAATCTGGAAGAAATATCACTGTTTCCACAAAAATATTGAGCAGTACAACTCTTTTCATCATTGATATTAAGAAATGTTCCTTGAGAACCAAATCAGCATATTATAATGGTTTCTGAAGGATCATGTGACACTGAAGACTGGAGTAATGACTGCTGAAAATTCAGCTTTGCAATCACACAAATAAATTAGAATGTTAAAATTAATTTGTAAAGAAAAGTTATCAATAATATTTCAAAATTGTACTGTATTTTTGATTTTAAAAAAGTGCCTTCCTATGTTTAAGAGACTTCTTTAAAAAAAACAGTTTAAAAATCGGTGACAGAATTTTTGGGCTTTGGGTGAAATATCTCTTTAAATTACATGCTTGCATTCTGTGGTCAGAATGGTTCATTTCTATTGATTCCGAAATTTGTCCATTCCTCCCCTACTGTCTCAATTTTAAATTCATTCCTGAGTACAATATTATTTGGCTCTTTGTAGCTATATTCAAACAACAGTCAGCATTTCAGAGTACTTAATGAGTTAAGCATTATGGTAGAAAATAGATTTATTCTCAAAAGAGTGTAGATCCAAATAAACACTCCTATGCTTTCAATATATATTATTGCATACTGTAGTATTGCATCACCTCTCACAATAAAGAGCATGATGGTGTAGTAAGGCCTTTCAAATGAAGTAAATACAGTAGCTGTTTATGGTGAGTGTTTGCTAAAGGACAAATCCGTTCTGAATCTGGATGTTTGTTTGCGTATACAGACCCAGCAGGGTTAAAAAATTGTGACCTGGGTGGTTTAGATCTTATTATACAGCCTGGGATTTGCTGTAGTGGCGGTTGATGTGATTTGATCAATAAATGGTGGACCAGGGAGTTTTTCAAACCCTGTTAATACACAAAGCTCTTGTGTTGATGTTTTACAGAGTGATACAAGCGAGACCCCTGGAGATTCAGACACTCCAGAAAAATGGGCGCTTGTTCCTTTTTCACAATTCACAGGCTGCTGTTTTCTGCTTCACAGGCATGAACTTGTTGGTCTCAGGTCAAGAGCTTTTATTTAGGAATGTGATTTTTCACAGAAAACCAAAATAAATATAGAGACCCAAGGAATTTACACTGATCTTTGGTGCAGAAGATTTAATTTTATATAGTTTACCAATTAACATTTATAGTTTTTTTTTCTTTATCTAAGCCTTAGTATGACTATTTCATACAGATTGCAAGTGAGAATAAGGATAGAGAATAGTATGATCGTTGTACAAATAGCAGCTGCTTTCACGTTTCTTGCAATGTATTTGCAGTTGCTGTTGCAAAGGCTTGTCTCACATATTAATAACTCATCAGTCTGGAGTGTCTCCCTTGCTAGTGCATTTTAGTAGAGTGGGCATATGGCCATGATTCAGTTTGACAGACTGACACATGTAATATTAGTTAGAACAGAATGTACATGTTTGAGCTTTTTAAAATATGCATAGGCTTTACTTTAGTTTAGTTTAAGAGGCCTATGTGCAACCTTGCTTTAACAACCCTGAACATGACAATAGGTACAGAAGCAAGGGAAACGTCAGAATGAAATTTGCATAAAGCAGTCATACTTGGGGAAAATGCTGGATGTAATAAGGGGGCAGGTATTTTATATCCATTATGTATGAAATCAGGATGCTTCCATTGCCACACAGGGCATGAATGAGAAACAGTACAAAGTAGACTATGTAGACAAACCAAAACAACAAGAAAAGGAAAGACACTGAAATTATTACTGAAAACAGCAAAATCTGATCATTTGCATTCATCTGAATTTAATTTATGATGTGCATTGGTTAACAGAAGTAAAACATTTGCATATAACTTTAACAATGAGACGTCAGTTTAATCAGTCTAATTGACTTGAACTAAAATGAGTTTACTGAGAACTTAGTGTTCCACACAGTTATGTACAAACTAACAACTACAGATTGTCATGCCTGATATCTGCTAACAAATGAGAGACTAGAGGTTAGGAAACTATCTATAAATCTATAAATGCGCAAAAAACTCCTCCGGTGACGTATCGCTATGTTCTGCTATCAGTTTTGACGCAGGTGCACACGGTTCCTCTAATTGACATCCATATCATATATCCATATGCGGTCAAAAAGAATAGAAAGAACAGTACGGCGAGGAAAAATAACCCATATCTTCCTTTCACCATGGCTGAGGAGGTCATCAGGACCTCTCATACATAGACAGATCCACTGGAAGCTGTAAAAAAAAAAAAAAAAAACCCGAAAACTAAATAATAAATAAAATATTGCAATGCAAATAAATAATAAAGGCAACAAAGATAAATCATAAACATGAATTTAAATGAACACTCCACTATTTTTGAAAATAGGCTCATTTTCCTACTCGCCTAGAGTTAAACAGTTGAGTTTTACCGTTTTCGAATCCATTCAGCCGATCTCCGGG
>NW_015631718.1:12215-33951 GCF_001515625.1 Sinocyclocheilus rhinocerous
TAAAAAAAAAAAAAAAAAACCCGAGAACTATTCCTTGGGTAGTGATACTGAGAGATATAGATCATCTTTACCATCCGCCATCACACTCAAATCTTGTCGTTTGCACTCATTTAAAACCCATTGTAAGTGTTATGATAATGATTTCATATGGCATTAGATTCCTCAAGAGTCTTGTGAATAATTGCGACATGGTAAAGTTTGGATGTACCTTTTTGAATGTGACATGACTTGCCTTAACTGAGGGGATCAAGGGACGATTTTCACAGAATAACAGATTAAATGTATCTCTCTTCTTCATACAAAGCTATTGCATGCCTTCAGAGCACTTGGAATGTTGCACATGCATCATGAATCATTGGACAACTCACTACTCGCATGAATCATTGGATAAATTCACTGGCTATATATACACAGTACTGTTTTTTTTTAGTTTTTTTTTTAGAATTCAGCAAGGATGCATTAAATTGATTAAACATGACAAAGACTTTTACATTTTTATATAAAAAAATAAATAAATACATGCTATTCTATTCATCAAATAATCTTGAAAATAAAATATATAAAAAAATAAATAAAAGATCTCAACAAACATATTAAGCAGCACAACTGTTTTTTTTTTATCATTTATAATAAGAAATGTTTCTTGAGCACTAAATTAGCATATTAGAATGATTTCTGAAGTATCATGTGGCACTGAAGACTGGAGCAGTGGCTGCTAATAATTCAGCGTTGCCTACACAAAAATTTTATAATATCACCAGAATAAGGTTTCCATTGGTAAGGAAAAAAGTCACTACAGTGACATTTCCATCATGAGACAGACTTGTCAGTGAAAGTATACTGTCTAACAGCCTTGTGTCTCTGAATGTAGTGTAAATGTGTAGAGCTCTGACTATGCGGATGATTGACAGCACTCTGTGACTAATACAAGCCTGAAGGATCATGCAGTACCACACTAGCAGAACTACACTTGCTCTGTGGTCTTTTTCCTTCTGGTATCTCATCTAATAAACACTCTCTTCTGAGCAGCTGCTGTTTATGCCCCTCTGACAAACAAGAGAACAATGCATGAGCTACAGAAATGAATTGACTTTTTTTCCCCCCTTCCACCCTGTATACTTCAACAAAAAGATTAGAAGATTATCCTGTTTATAATGCCAGCTTGTCAGGACTGAGGGAGAGGAGAGAGGCGAAAAGAAGTGTGTGGAACGGCAAGAAAGCAAAATCCTGTAGCTAGAGGATGGGGGTGTGGCTCACGGCCTTTTCCAGCCATCCTCAGGGGTGGAATAATTAAGAGAGGAGGATTAGCTTCAAGACTCATGCTCCACATCGTTTAAAGGAAACTGGGAAGAGGAAGGATGGACATAATGCAGTCAAATGCTCCATTGACTCACTCAGTTGTGTGTGTGTATTTGCAACCTAGGCTCATTGGAAATATGTTACTGTAGCTACATTTCTGCAAAACCTGAAATATGTTTTTGACTGTGGCAATGTTTTATTACATTCACTGGTTGTACGTATCACAGCAGTTCAAAAATAAAATGTACGGTGAGTGACACTAAAAGAATAATGCTCTATTGCGATTGAAAATGATAAATGTACCACTTACACTAAACCCGACCCTAAACCTGAACAATATTGTGAGAAAATGAAAACATTGAGATAAAAACGCATTTGCTGAAGCAACTGTGTCATTTTAGCTTCCATCTACGAGGCTTTGAGCTCTTTCGTGGACTGACTCGTTACTTGTGTTCCACATTGACTCGTACCCAATGCTAGACCAGGTGAACTACTGAGCAAGTTTGCAATGTCAGAAAATCCATACATATAGAGATAATTATGTGATTTAAATGTTAATTATGCATTCGTTTATACATCATGCAGTATGGTAAAATTGATTTGATGTCATAACATCAGTGTTGGGCAAGTTACTTTGAAAATGTAATTAAATTACTGATTACTCCTTTTAAACGTAATCACGTTACTGTTCTGATTACTTTATTTCAAAAGTAATTAGTTACATTACTAGTTACATTACTTTTTTCTGTGGCTACATCCATGAAATTTACATGAAATCCCAGTATAAATGCTCCCGATAAATATTTGATATTAAAGCATCAACATTCACAAAACACTTATTTTTTAATTAAAGCAAGCATAGGCTGCTGCGTACATGGTTTGGCATGGCAGAATGCCAGCAAATAGCACTGCTTTTATAATCTCTAAAGAGATGGCATCTCAGTTCATTGCAATCTCACAAAGCTCTGTTATAACACAATGAATATATGCATGATGAATCTTTCATAATGTCTACAATTTGTGTGTTATAATGAGAGGATTCGTGAGCACGCAAATTTCAGCACTGCACTCCTGACTGGCCATTGCGTTCCAGAAATCAGCATTGCTCAACGCAGCAAACACGTGCTATAGCCTAAGTAGAAACTCTGCCTACAATTGCGCAGATGGCATCTTCATTGCAATCTCACAAAGCTCTGTTATAACACAATGAATATATGCATGATGAATCTTTCATAATGTCTACAATTTGTGTGTTATAATGAGAGGATTCGTGAGCACGCAAATTTCAGCACTGCACTCCTGACTGGCCATTGCGTTTCAGAAATCAGCATTGCTCAACGCAGCAAACACGTGCTATAGCCTAAGTAGAAACTCTGCCTACAATTGCGCCTGTTAATCGTTTTTATTTTATATTAGTTCTTGTTGCTTTTGTGCAATAGATGAATTACAATTTATTTGTTTTAGATATTTTATGTTTATATATTTCTATTTTGCTGGAGTCCCGTGAATCATTTTATTCTCCTGCACCCCGCACACACACGAGTGTCTACCCGCCCGCACCTGCACTCGCCCATCTTGTCCCGTGCCGCACACTTGTCTCGCGGGAGAGCAGGTCTCTAGTCCACTGGCACTGGACTCGACACTGCTTGCTACACCCTTTTTACAATCTAGATGATAAACACTGCATTCTGTCAGCAATGTAACGCGGCAGTAACGTATAGAGACCTCGGCTTGTAACTATACTCTAATTATTATTTTTAAAATTATAACGCGTTAGATTACTTCGTTACTAAAAACGTAATCAAATTACAGTAACGCGTTACTAAGTAATGCGTTACTGCTCAACACTGCATGGCATAGTATGTTACAAGGAACTGCACAAAAGTACAGTAAGTCTTTATCTATAATCTGCTCCTGTATTCATAATTTGTGTGAAAAAGAACAAAAGTTGTTGGTGTTTTACTGCCACTATAGTGTTCATTTCACCTGGACAATGCAGTGAAATATATGTATTGGTACGTTTTTGCAATTGTGCAGAATTGTAGGCATTCACTTATCTCCAATTAACCTGGGTTGTGCGTATATTTGGGGTCATGTTGTAGTCAGTCACGCAACAACCAAATCTCACTTCACGCTCACCGTAGCAAGTTTAGCCTAATTAACTAGGTCACAGTAACACTGCATATGCAATGCTTGCCTATGAAGGAATGAAAACAGGCACAACGTGTTGACACATTACATTTTGTCTGGAAGCAGGGCTAGTGCAGTAGTCCACCTCTTTTTTCTTTATATGATGGATGAACAAGTTAAACTATTTATCTCGTGTTCTGTAGTATAAAATAGCCCTTGTTTTTTGTTCATCTTTTGCTTGTCTGAGTTTTAGAATGGATAGCTGTAGATAAATTGTTCTAGACAGAATAGCAATGTGATTGCAACAATTCAAAAATACTTATTATTAAGAGTGGTGACATTTTAAAATGTCCATCTCAGTACTCTGAATTTTTAATGACTTGGACGGAAGTGGCCTGCTAAAGCAAAAGTCTGTGTGAATATGTGCATTACTGGTTATGGAGGAACCTACTCATGTTTTGTTTGCTTCATTGTCTTTGCTGTACATCTATGCTGCATGCTTTTTTTTATATATTATATACTAAGGATCTGCACACAACTGAGTGCAAGAATATAATTAGACTTTTACATTCTGTGGGAAAAAAAGCTGTTTTTGACCTTGTAGAACAGGCCTCCGTGATGATAGGAGGATGTTGATGGTTGCCAGGGTGTTGATAAAATGTTCTGAGTGATTGCTGGTTTGTTCTGGGTGGTTGCTTATAAGCCCAAGTCTCTATAAGTACGTTTGCAGAAGTTTAAGCAAAAATTTGAAGATTTGCCAAAATACACAGAGACAGATAATGGGGTAAAAGAAGAATAAACATTGGCAGTGTTACTGCAAAATGGATGAATTTGACGGAATGTTTGGGTTTCAGTCGATGTGATGAACTTGCAGAGTTCCTTCTCTACTGGTAAACTAAACTTCAAGTATTCCTGATATGTTATATTAAAAGTAGCCTATTTTTACCTGTTGAGACATGACTACACTTTTATAGACCTGTAAGACACATTATTTAATTGCAGTAAAAATAAATAAGTAAATATATAAAATAAATAAAAATAGGTAGCACAATTGTTTTAAGAATAAATGTTTCTTGACCACCAAACAGACACTGAAGTCTAAAGTAATGGGTGCAGAAAATTCAGCTTTTGCCACCACAGTAATAAATTACATTTTAAAATATAGTACAATAGAAAATGGCCATTTTAATTGTAATACTATTTCACAATATTATGTTTTTTACTGTATTTTTCACTCATGCAGCCTTGGTGACTCATTTCAAACTTTTGACCAGAAGTGTATGTAGATGGGGTTGTGTATGTGTGTCTCATTGACCCATCCTGTGGGGTGTAGGGGAATAAGGTGAATCAGATTAGCATTACCCCTTACAATTATTTAGATCCTTCAAAGACTGGCAAAACCTTCAGCCAGACATCCTAACAATTCAGCCTTGCATCTTGACTATTGAACTTGAACTCTTCGCAGACTTAAGCCTCACTGTTTTATGTTCAGCAAGCAGGGAGCTGCAAAAGGAACCCATAACCTCCTCTGTCGCTTTCCACTTCAGCACCACTTCTCTTTAGTTCAGTAGAAAGGAATGGGAGAGCGAGTGGATGGGATTTAGACACTTTGCTTATTGGCCAAGAAATGAATGTCTAAAACAAGGGCACTGTCCTCACATAAAGCACAGGGTAAATTTGATGTCCCTCACCACCCGAGCTCTGATCCTACCTCTGCCTGCTCCTCTTTAATCATGGCTCTCTTGTTTTGTTTGTTTTGCTGTGTGGGTTCAGTCTCTGCTACCAGTGAAGGCAGTGTCTCATTGTATGGAACCTGTGCTTCTGTTAGCCAAATAAAGACCTAGGGAACTGAGGACACAGGTAGGGTGTTTCTGCTTCAGTGAGAAATCCATCTGTAGTAATATGTATGAGAGACCAGCTGACCAGAAGATCCTGCCAACCGAATGATGGTCTGGCTCGAAATATCATTTGCCGGCGGGCACAAAACCTGACCAGTGAATCTGGTTAAAAATCTCAGCACAAACTTAAAATAGGTAAAGAAAGAGATATATGTATGGTTCTATTTCTTAAAGGGGTCATATGATGCTGCTAAAAAGAACATTATTTTGTGTATTTGGTGTAATGAAATGTGTTTATGCGGTTTAAAGTAAAAAAAAAACATTATTTTCCACATACTGTACATTATTGTTTCTCCTGTATGCCCCGCCTTCTGACCTAACAGATGTTCTGTTCTCCCTCCTGAACCAGTGAGGAATGTTAGTGATGAGAACATTTAGAGGAGGTTTATTTTGGTAAGGGATGTAATGAGCATGATTGTGTGCTGATTACACCCAGCCAACGTACTGGAGTGTCTTGGGTGAGCTATGAAGAGGAGATGAGGGTAAAAGCGAGCGGTGACAAGCCTCATTAACGGAAAACACTCTGCTCCGCTGCCGAGGCCCTGCTGTTGATGAGGAACCTAACTGATAGACTCTCTAATTATGCGCTGTAACCGCCATCCCACTGAAAGCAATAAGCCCCACCTCTCTGCCTATGCAAATATGACAGACCCGATCATTAGGTTTTATGCCTCAAAGCCAAATTGTTATTGCAAAACCATTGAAGCCAAGGGCAAAGACGTAAAACTCTATCACACATTTTGACACATTTTTTTACGAGCTTTCCTCAATAACAGAACAAATGTTATTGAATGACATGGATAGTCAAGGGTAATGTGCCATGAAAGTATTGTTTCAAATCAGAACAATTATTTGAGGCTTCACTGGAAAAAAAACAAAACAACAACAACAAAAAAAAAAACGCGTAGATTTTCGGACCCAAGAATGTATAATTTGGCTCATTCTCCACTCTGTGTTTCCCAGCATTTTGGTTAGTGTGCCATATTGAAATTTCATAATGATGCCCACAAATTATGTCCCATATGTTCATGGGTCTTGTGCTCCAATCACTCCCTTGACTATTAAAAACAATTTCAAAACACGTTCCGCTGCTGGTTTTAAATGCACATTTGGTCTTTCAGAGGACAAACTTTTTTAATAGTATATATATGTACTTTTTTTTTTTTACTTTAAAAGATGAGAAAGTAAAAAGTACATGTGCACTCACAGAAAACAGAAGTGGTTGCATTTGCCCTTGCTTGACCGTGAGACTTTCCACTGATCCACTTATAATGGAGTTCAGTGAACCAGCTTGAAGAACGCTGGAGGCTCCAGAGTATGTGGACCTGTCAGGCTTGACCATTACCATTAAAATACCATATAGTTGCTCACATCTGTATATTGCAAAATAGCTAACACTCCCAGTTCACTGAGCTTTGGCAAAGTTTCCAAAGAGTCAGCTTGTGCAGATAATTACTGGGAAAAAGCCCTACAAAACGAAAACGGCAAGACTAATTATAGAAAGTTAAATCTTTTTTTTTTAACATATTTTGCTGTGTTTTCCATTTATGTGTGTGCCTTTGTATGAGAGACTGTATGTGAGTGAGTGACAGTGATGGAGAGGTAAAAAGAAAACTCCATCAGTATCTTTTTCTGCATGTCCATCTTTGTCTGTTATACTCCTCCATAAAGCTTTGGAGAGACACTTCTCTAGCTGTTCTCAATTTCAAGCATTCACTCTCTTCTTGGTGACATCTCTGCATAGCAGACCATATTGCTTTCCTGCCATTAAACTTCGTTCCCTTCACACAGTGATTTATCAGCATCAGTGTAGTGTATAGACATATTGAGAGCATTTTCAAAACAGTATGGTTAAGTATGGTTATAGTTAAAATCTATTGTGAAGCAACTTACTCAATCAAGTCAAACTTCATTCAAGAGTAAAACCTCTTAATGAAGCGGAATGCGACTAGATAATTAGCCCATTAAAATAAATTAAGTTATTAAAGTATTAATGTTCCTGCTATATATCCAATCCACATCAAATTAGGGTTTTTTCCCCAGTCGTTTCACAGAGCATCAGTTTTTTTATTAAAATGCAGATATGTATGTCAGGCGACCCAACACTACACTGCTGACGTGCCATATTTGAACTAATGCAATTTACAGCTCTGTCTGTTAGTAAATTGTGTTTGCTCTGAAGTCTAAATGGCATGTTTCCAACTTTAAATTGAATATTTTTGTATTGATCCCACTGGCTGTTTTTGTTTGCTTATCTATTGCCGCCACGATGGACATGTGTCTGTTGTTGATGTGCTGTGGGTTTATGTGGCTCATAACAGGCACCTTCTTTAGTGTTGGGCCAGGTTAATATTATTACAGAACAATTGAGGAGATATTGAAATTTGAGTGCAGACCACTGAAGACAGATGCAGCCTAATGCAGCAGTGAAGGAAATAAAAATCAATGTGTATTAAAAAGGACACTGCGCAAGGCAATTAACAGTTCCTCTGCTACTTGTTATAGTTTCTGGAGGGTCCGGTGTCATTTGAGAACGTCATTCCATTGGGTCACAACTTTCCATAGGGCTGTGTTTCACTTTATACATTTGCTTCTTTAGAATTAATGACCTAATTTGGAGAAATTTAGCATTGCGTCACTTGCTCTGTGGTGAATGGGTACCGTCAGAATGAGAGTTCAAACAGCTGATAAAAGCATCACAATAATCCACAAGTAATCCACGTGACTACAGTTCATCAATTAACGTCTTATGAAGTGAAAAGCTGCGTGTGTGTAAAAAACAAATCTATCATAAAGACATTTTTCACCTCAAACTGTTGCTTCTAGCTAAAATATGAGTCCAATATCCTTGCTTTCTGCTTTCGCCATTGAAACAGTTGTCTCATCTGAATTAGGACAGACATATCTACAGATCATGTACCATTTAGAAGAGAAATCAGTCCAAAACAGTTCTAAACAAATATATTGATGGATTTTTGAAGTGAGAGGACAACAGAGTGCTCATATTTTGGTCAGAAGCTACAGTGTTTAAAGTTAAAACCCCTTAAAGGAATAATTCACCCTAAAATTAATATTTTGACATCATTTATTCACCCTGTAAGGAATTTAACTCATTAATTCTTGATAAGGGAATTAATCATTAATTTTATTTCTAGCTCAGGGTTTGAAAGGACTCGGATCTGAAAATTCTAAGTCCACCTGTTTAGAACTGATTTCAAATTTGTTATTTTACACCTTATCAGCTACTCGTCCTGTGAGACGTTAATGTCAGTGTATATTACCAATTTGACTATATGTATTTTCCCTGGCCACGGGCTAATACGTTCTTTGATAATTTGTAAGCTCTTAGAGAGGTAACGTGATCTTTGGCAAAGGTTTTAACCTTAAAATTATATGACACCAGACAATGATCCTTTATAAATGAAACATGAATTTTATTGGCTATTCTAGATTACATTAAAACTAAGCTAAAATACACACACACACACATATACAGTTCAGAAGTGAGTTAACGGAGTTGCATGAAGTTTCAAAGTTCTAACTCGTTTTCACGAGTGGTTTTAAATTCAGCCTGAGAGAATTCACAAAGCAGATATTTTGTCTTAAGTTTACTGCTTAAATCAATCATCAGCGTCAGTTCAGCAGATAGAAGATTTTGTTCGTTTACTTGCGTTTTGCTTTGGGTGACAGCTGAAAAGCTGAGTCGTTCCTCGTGGCTACTGGAGGGGATTCCGTGGCTGATTGGCTGTTGATCTGGCGCCGGAATGACGTTTGGATGACGTCCTTTCGGGAAGCCCCTCGTTGGATTGGTTGGTTGCCGGGTTACGGAAGAGGCTTGAGCAGTCCTGCTAAAAGCCTGAGTTTGCCACACTTTGAAGATCGTGTTTCTCTGAAGTGTTTGAGTTCTTAGATGGTCTCGCTGGGCGATGTTACGGCGTGGGGGCGCGTTGTCGCGCTCACCAAGGTGAAAGCCAAAGGTCTGGAGAGAGAGAGAGCGAGCGAGCGAGCAAGACTTGTATTCCTATTTTAAGCAGGCTGACTTTTGTCCAGCCCATAGGTCGTTGTCCAATCAGATGGTGGCTTAGCCACGCCCCATACTGTGTCGACCCAGAATATTGGAGTCATGTGCTGGGGTGATTAGCAAACCTCATGATGGCTGATAGGGGCATAGCAGTGTCCATTCATGTACTAGAAATCCCTACAACCCTCATGTTGGAATTTTGGTAACCAAACAGTTGCTGGTAACCATTGACTTCCATAGTATTTTTTTCTTCTTCTCTATACTATGGAAGTAAGTGACTACCAGCAACTAGGTTACCAACATTCTTCAAAATATTTTCTTCTGTGTTCAGCAGAAACTCAAAGTTTTGGAACAACAGGGTATGTAAGTTATGACAGAACTCTTATTTTTGGGTGAACTATTCCTTTAATGATGGATTTGTTTCTTACAAACAAACAGCTTTACACTTCACAAGATGTTAATTGATGGACTGTAGTCATGTGGATTACATGTGATGTTTTGTATTGGCTGTTTGGAGTCTCATTCTGACTTGCCCCATTTACTGCAGAGGATCCATTGGGGAGCAAGTAATGTAATGCTAAATTTCTCCAAATTTGTTCTGATGAAGAAACAAACTCATCTACATCTTGGATGGCCTGAGGGTGAGTACATTTTGAGCAAATTTCCATTTTTGGGTGAACTATTCCTTTAATATCCATTCTTTACTATTGGTCCAGTAAAGTTCTATATGTTATCATGTTAATTGATTAGGTGTCAAATTGAGCCTTATTTATATAAAAACTGACAGCATGTTTGCAGGGCCGCATTAAGACCTCACTGGGCCCCGGGGCTATGACTTACTGCAGGGCACCCCATCACAATAATGATATATATAGCTTAAAATAGGATTTTTATCCAATCAAAATTTTTGATGCATTGCAATTTCACAATTCTTGCTACCAATTCCAATATCACAAAATAAAAAAATACTAGCCTAAGTAAATGAATTACAATAGAACAAAGAAATTGACCTACAAACACTTAAAGCACTGAATAAGAAATACTATATTGTATAAAATAAATAGACTGAATAGTCTTCACTGAATAATTCAATATACATTATTTTACAAAAGCGATTCGGTCAAGGACAGTGAGTGATTTATGTTTAATTTACATTATTGACAAATAGCAGCAGCAGCTATATTATGGCGTTTTTCCACTGCATGGTACGACTCAGCTCGGCACGGCTGAGTAGGCCTACAGCACGGCTCGGCACGGCTCGGTTTGATTTCATGCAGTATCATGTTCAGATAGTACAGAACATGTGAACAAATGTCAAGTCCATTCAAGTCAATTTTAAAAAGCACGGTACAAATAATGTTTCAATGCAGCTTTAAAGAAATCATGCTTTTGACCCTTCAGTGAATAAATCAAAAGCAACAGTGGGATAAAAAAAAAAAAAACATAAGATGGATTGAAAGCTGGGGGAACTTATCTTCCCATGGCAAGACATATTTAATAAATGTCCAGTGTATAGGTTGTATTATATATTGTACAGTATCTGGTTACACTGTATGCGTAATGTTAGTGTAATGTCATATATTCACTGAATAAATGAAACTATGATATGCAAGACAATATGTGTCAACAAACAACAAATTAAAAAAAAAAAAAAATTCAAATCAATTAAAGTTTTTGCACCTTGCTTCCCCCCCCCCTTCTGTTCCCACAGTTGCTTTGGGTTTATTCACTGAAGGGTCAAAAGCTGTAAAGTTGCATTAAAACAATATTTGTATAGAGCTTTTTAAAACTGACTTGAATGGACTTGACATTTGCTAATATGTTTCTCACAATTTTTCTTTCGTTTCTGTATAGTTTTTTTCATCACTATAATGTCACGGATTGTTCCGTCTATCTAAAACCACATTTACAACACTTGAACAATGGCGTGGAATGTTGATGGATTCTAGAGGATTTACATTTTAGTGGAATTACATAACTTGTTTGGTCTGAAATAAAGTAAAACAGCTAACATTATTTCACAGTAATATATATATATATATATATATATATTTACAAATTATATCTACAAACTATGAATATAACAACTTGTATTGCGATAACCTATGTGCCTTTTCAATAGTGATTTGTAGGTTGACATACATTAAACAAATGAGGAGCATAGATTCCATCACTAGTGTGTCCTAAAGTAGTGTAGGCTAGTGCAGATTAACGTTATGCAAGTCAAATAAGAATTTGTCATTGACCAGGACTATTTCACTTTCCTGTGCATGAGCATCATCTGTTATAATCATAGTGCACTTTGTAGCCCAACATTTTTCCCCCCACAAGTTGCTTAAGCCAAATAAATACTACTGGTAAATCCTATAGGAAAGAGTTCCCTAGAACAGTGGTTCTCAATTCCAGTCCTGGGCTACCACTGCTTTGCACATTTTGTATGTCTCTCTTATCTGACGCCCTCGGTTCAGTTAATGGATCTCCCTCCTAACGAGCTGATGATCTGAATCAGGTGCGTTAAATAAGGGAGACATACTAAATGTGCAGAGCAGTGTGGTACCCCAGGACTGTAATTGAGAGCCACTGCCCTAGAGGAATCCCTGTCTAGTCCAAAGCCCCGCCCCTCGCGCGTGGCGCTGTCCATCACAGTAGTGCTGCTATCTGAAACTCTGCGAGCTCAAGCGCGCGCCCGAGCAGATCGCTGCTGAAGCGCGAGGCGACGGAGGTAAAGTTCTGCCGCTCAGACTCTGAAGGATCACAGTCCAGCGAATGAGGAGTGAATTCACGCACCATGTTCTGCGATTTGAACACTGTCGCTTGAGAAAAGGAAGACTGCTGTAAACTTGCAATCATGTTTTGGACTATTTTGTTGCCGTATTGTGTGACTTTTGTGTTGGGAAATAAGACCGACGAACGAATACCTTTCTTCCACGGCCATGTGTTTGAAAACTCTCCACTTGGCTCAAAAGTGAACGGACTGAGTATCCCGGTGAAGCGCATCGACCCGCAGAGATGGTGCTCCAAGTCCGGGATGCACCTGAAACTCCTGGGGGACCGGAGTGAAGATTTCCACGTCTTCGCCCATCACAAGCGAGGACACATATTACTGAAAACCTCTAACGTTCTCGATCGAGAGGAGCGCGCTGAGTATTTCCTCAGTCTCGCGCTGTGCTGTCAGAGCTGCGCGTCAGCCGAGCGCGTCGTGGCCGAAGTTGCTTCTATTAAAGTGGACGTGCTCGACACGAACGACCACGAGCCCACTTTCCAACATGCAGACGTGAAAATAACTTTGGACGACGCCACGGCCCTGAGGTCGGTGGTGTACACGGTGAAAGCGGAGGACATTGACAGCGGCAAAAACGCCGAGCTCATATACTACGCGCTCCCGAGAAACGGCAGTTTCTATGTAGTGCCCAAAACCGGCGACATCCTCCTCGTGGACTCGATTCTCGGTCTCGCGCAGTCAATAAAGTTCAGCGTGTTTGCGCGAGACCACGGCTGGCCCGCTCGGACCAGTCAGAATATGGATATAGAGATCAGTCCGCGCCAATGGCCAGCTCTTCCTAAGCTCGATAACCGACTCTCGAGAAAGTCCCGCTCCGTGCCGGAGCCTGTGCTTATCACTGTGTCCGAAGACGCGAGTATCGGCTCCGTCATAATGAAGCTGCACCCGGTGAGGTTTCAGTCCGCCAGTTTTGAGCTGATTCACCCGGACGCGGATAACTCTCCCGTCACCGTGATTCGGGACAGCGGAGATTTGGTTATATCAAGGCGGCTCGACCGAGAGACGCAGCCGCTAGTGGAGATAACTGTCAAAGTGCAAGATAAGCGAGGTGAGTGCGCCGTTATTAATCCAAATATCTGTACAATACGACTATATGCCCCGGTCCCTTTCCCACCTGTACAGTACGTGACAATGTATCCAGTGCGTGCTGGCAGATTTCACCTGAACACCCCCCCAAAATGACGCGCGCCTCCATGTACCCAAATCCTCCTCCTCTTCCCTCAGATTGAGCACGTCATATGCAGTTTACCTGATTACAGATGCACAAAGTTCACAGGAATCAAAGTTTAATTATCACTCGCGGTAAAGTCTAACGTGTAATTGACACGAGTCAAGGCGCAGATGAAGCCACGGGTGCACTGCTGCATGAATGACAGCGATCGATTGCACTGTGATGCAGAAATATATTCATACACACCTGGGTGACAAACGCAGAAGCTTACATAAAATGATCCCTTAATTTGTAAACCGTAAACATTCGCATTAGTAGGATTTACTGTGAATTATGCAAATGCTTTGTTTTCAACATCAACAGCATCTTTGCATCCTTTTGACTTGTAACTATAATTTTGGTAATTTCTACTCAATTTTGTGAGAAATTAACTGGATTTTCTTAATCGGTATTTAAATTCAAAGCTGTCAATAAAAAGTGGGATGAACTTAACACTGCCGGTTGGCAGCAATTTTTCTTCCCTCTTACCTTGGGCTTTAAATAATTCCTCTCCATTTAAATGGGTCATTCAGTCAGTGCTCAACAATTTTAAGTCTTTATGTGTGTTTGAGGAGAAAAGGAGGGAATTTGGTAAGGTACTCACATGGGCCCTTTTACAGAATCATATCTTACTTCTGTATTCACCTGTAATTTGCGTCCTTTGCGTTGCAGGTGAACCCTGCGCATCAAGCTGAATTTAGGCATGAATCCGGGGTGATTTAATCCTTTTTGAGTTGGAGATTGTGCTCTACTTTCCTTCATCTGCTCGCATTAGCTATGTAATCCCATCTCATTCATTTTCTCATTTTGGGGATTTAAGACTGGCAGCGCAGTTAGAGCAAACTGCAGGGAAGATGAGGCATTTAGTGGAATGTGCTCAAATTTGAGCAGTTGACCGGGCATGATTTAGCAGCCTGTGATTTAATTAGTGTTGGTTTGTTAATCAGGGACTTTCTGCTTGCTGGACCTGCGGCTCTGGAGCTACTGTTTTTTTTCCCTTGAGTCCATGTTCCTAGCATATGTTCAAGGGCGCTTGTTTGTGCGTGTGGGGATGTTTGCAGGTCTGTGAATGCTGTGTGTGGCCCTCTGTGAAAGCTTAGCACAAACAATGAGGCCAAACAGCTGGTTTTAATCAGGAGTGAGAATAGCGTCTGCTGACCTCACATTTGCCTTTGGCTCTTTGGAAGTAATGAGCTTTCAGGTAACCACATTTATTTAAAAAAATTGGGATTTTTTTCCCCATGTGTATTAAAGATATTTATATCTTTCCTCTTCTTTAGCTTTGAATATTGCATTTTTTATTTTTCATCATGCTCTTATCAATACCACAGTGTAGAACACATCATATTTCCTAAGGGAATGAAGTCAAAATTCTCTTTTGAATTAGCTGAACATCCTTCATTATTGAAATTCATAAAGTGAGAATTTATCATTTGAACAAATCTGTAAACATACACGCTGAAAAAAATGAAATAAAATCATGAAACGACCGCAACCTTGCAGAGCAATTGATGTCATCCTCCATGGCAAATTTAAAACCTCACAGCTATACTTTGATCTACGTATTCAATCATTAATATGCAGAGAAGATGAAAACAATCTAAATGCACTGGGTAGGCCGCTGATTCTCTCAAGTACAACATTCTCCTCCAGAACAATCAAGGAAGTGACAATGTCTGGAGGTGAATGCAGAGTGTCTTCATTATCTCGCACTGCTGTCAAGATTGCTGAATGTTAACAACGTTCATCTACCTCTCTTTTCTGTACTTTTCTCTTTTGTCTCACTTTTGTGTGCTAACTGGATCATTGTATAGAGTACCATTTAAAAAGAATGCTTTTTATTCAATGATTGAATTGATTTGATACATGTGTCACTAACATCTCACATTAGTTTGTATGTATAACAGGGTTTCCACAGGTCCTAAAAAGTCTTAATTAACCCTTCTACAAATTAAGGTCTTAAATTCATAAAGTCATAACATTAAATGTCGCATGCACTGCAAAGAATCTTCATCAGTATTTTTGTCTTGTTTTCAAGTTCAAATATCTAAACATCCTTAAATCAAGATACATTTACTTGGGATGCAAAATAAAGATAGTTGAAGTCTTGATTTATGATAAATTGAAAAAAATTAATTTTATTCTTTATTTTGTTTCCCATTTGAATTTAGTTGATTATTCTGGCAGATTTGTTCTTGTTTTAGTCGTTAACAACATTTTGATCAGTTTCACACAAAACGACATCTTATCTTCTGTCATTTTGCTTTTCACTGTGTCTTGATTTTAGAATATTTTTTAGAAGACATTTTACACCGGAAAATGACGAAAATACTGAGGAAGAATTTGCATTGTGATAGAATTCTGTTGTATTTTCAAACTATTGCTAACATAACTCTTTCATAAAACCCTGTATAAGCCAAAAATACTTGCAACATTCTACAGTATTTTTAATAATTTTACAAACATACCAAAAAAAAAATCACATTAATTTTACAGAACAAACTGACTGCTGTGATTGCCAGATTACTAATAAAGTGATGTAATTTTTATATACCAGTCTACTAAATCAGATTTGTACCTTAAAATGTACTTACAACTACCGTAATAATACAGGTGTTTTAGAAGAAAACCATTGTAAGTGGCCTGTCCATAACTTGGCCAATACACACAAAGCCAAAACACCATCCGGGCAAAATGGGAATGTCCTTTTACTATTTTTCGTAGATTGACTCTTAGGGTTTACGGTAACACTTTACAATAAGGTTCATTAGTTAACATTAGTTAGGTTTTACTTATTTATAGTAAAACTTTATAGTTTACTTATTTATAATTTTTCACCATATGTGGAAAGGCAACTTGCAGTTAACCAATCAACAGGTTTATACTATGTAAGTTTTACAGAAAAAGACTAAAATTGCTAAACATTTTTTTATAGTACACTGTTCAACATTTTGATTTTAAATCTAAATGATTAGATTTTACATTTGCATTTTTACAGTGCAAGTATACATAACTGATATGTCTGTGTCTTTGTAAATCTTCATGAATGTAAATTATTCCAGATATCATCTCTCTTCCTACAAATCACTCCATACATCTTCTTTTTCCGTGCATGTTAATGTGTTGTGTCTGTAGAATCACTGAGCGAGTCTGAGTAGTTTGACCAAACAGTCCAGTCTGAGTTGTTTTTCTGGGTCTTTCCTTACTTTCCCCCCACATTTCTTTATTATCTTTCTAACTCTCCACCTCACTTTCTATCTTTTTCCTCATAACCCTTCAGCTTTCTTGTTAGAGCATGTCTGATACTGCCAGTCTTTGTGGTATCAGTGCTGTAGGATCAATTAACCCCTGCATGCTGATAGTTTGTGTGTGCTTGCGTACAGAGCCAGTATTTGTGTGTATACCAATGACAGACCTCGAATCCCAATCTCAACAGTGCAGTATTTATACCTTGTCGGTTGTCTTGCTCAAGCCCTCTTTCTCTCTCAATTACAGATGATGGAGTCGAGCTCCTTGTAATTCAGTGCAAGTTGTCAGATTGAAAAGAGATTGACACTAGCCTATTCTACCCTCTCTCTCTTGCAGCTGGTCTGGAACATTCTGCTCTTAGTTATTTCCTTTGTCTATATTTCATTAAGGTGACAGACATGCATTTTCAGACATGCACACACATCGCCATTATCCTCACATGTGGAATATGGCCCAGGTGTCTGAAGCCATAGTTTTTGCATTACACCAGCAAGCAGGTGTTTTGCACGGGAGATTCTGAGCCCCACTCTGGTAATGGCCCTAAACACCCACATCAACAGGGCTTAATTTGAATGACAGGCTCAATGTTTTTCTGGGTCTTGACCAGCCTTCAATACTGAAAATCTGTTAATCTGGTCAGCATGAGCCAAAGAGTTACCACAGCATATGGGGAGCTTCTTCCGCCAGGGACACAGAGGAACTAGCAAATGCTTCACAGAGTCAGACGCACACACATAGACTCAAACACTCCAGCAAAAGCCCTAAAACTGTGTGCAAAACCATCTCTCTAGTAGACAACACACACACACACACACACTCACACACACACACAGAGACACAGACATATATACTTCCAGATAACCCTGGTAACACATGAGTACACTTAATTTTTCTTGCAGTGTCTGGCGTGTATATATATATATATATATTTACATTTACATTTAGTCACTTAGCAGACGCTTTTATCCAAAGCGACTTACAAATGAGGACAGACATGCACGATATTTTCACCAACTGTCACTTTCTCTTTTTTTCTAATAGTAGAAACTTAAAGTGCACACAGATGATGTCTCAGTGGTTTTCTGTCTATCTGTCTGTCTGTTTTCTATCTTTTTTTTTTTTTTTTTAAAAGAAATATTGCATTCATTTTGCAGATCAAAGCTACTGATAAATGAGCAACATCACACCCAAATGTTTTTCTTACTTTACTACTTACTTTACAAAAATATTTTTTGGTTTGAATGTCCAACTTCCTCTATAAAGATGCTGCTGACCCACATTCAAACCAAAGGATGTGTGTACATAAGCATCTAGATAGCTCTGAAGTTTTATTTTTATAAAATTATTTTTGTTTATTAAATTTTTTGAGAGTAGTCCTAGTTTTATTTTCAGATAAAATAGTCCAAGAACACACCAGATTCAGCTGCACTGTTATTTTTAGAGTTAAGAGGAAGGGTTAGAGGTTTAATGGTTGTCCTCATGGCAGGTAGGAGGGACAGGATCACCAGAGAGAGAGAGAGAATGAGAGAGCTGCTGGTGTTCGCGGTTGATAATGTTTCGATTTGTCCACTATCCAAGGGATGGAGATAAAGCATGCGTAAAGATTGACAGCTATGGAAAGATAAAACTATTTAAATAATTTAATGAACTCTAGAGTGAATGAATATTTAATGTAACAATCTAGCAAATATAGAAACACCACACATTCAGAAAGAATCATTGCTACAGCTACAACTTAATAAGAACAAGTCTTCATTCAGCAGCAGGAGTCACAAAAGCTCTTCACTGTGGACCTCAATCTGTAATCTAAGCATACATTTAGCCATTATAAAATTATGTGGGAGTTCTGTGGCAAACAATGGGCTTTATGACTTTCGTATAGTCACCCAGGGCTCTCCATTCAATGTCTGTGACACAAAATGAATAGGAGGTGTGTTACAGTCCAGATATGCATGTACCAGAACAAGCTCCAGACATGCCGAGTTACCTTAAGTGGAACAAAATCAGATGTAGCAGATGAAAAGTTCACTGTGTCGTGTCTCTGAACATTGGAACATTGAACGTTTGAACAGTGGCAGCTCCAGTTAATCACGTCTGTGAAAGCAGGTGTGAATGGAAGTCATCCAGTTTTCTGCACTGTTGTGTTCATGCTTGATTCAGGGAGCACTTGGAATTTTCTCTCTTTGCTTCCTGATGATTTGAGAGTAGTTTATGTCAAACATTTTGAAATTTTAGGAAGCTTTTTTCTTGGATCAGATGAGAGAGTACTCAGTTTAGAAATGGCATTTAGTGATTCAGTCAAAGAGTTGTTCTGGGGCTGCTATTGGCAGTGTGGTTACTAACAAGTCAAATATAATGAAGCGATTGCAAATAGAATGTTAAGCACCTTTATTACCTCTGATCTCCATTATTTCTGTGTTCATTAAATCCGGCAATGGTGTATTCACATTGTTTCTCTGATCCATCATTAGTTCTGTGTTTATCTATGTGTGATGTGAAAGAAATTGTGGATGTATCTTCACAAATGTTGTGGCTAACAACAGCCCCACCAACACACACCCCTATCACAAGTATTTGACTTCTTATTTGCATCAATTGTCCAGTTTCCCTAACAACCACACCACTGACAAGAAAAAAAGCAGTATTTCTGGCATTGAGGGGTGGCTCTGTGATCTCTGCCTCTGAGGAAAAGCATCACATACATCCTGTTCGTACACACAAAAATGCATATATATATACTGAAATATACTGAGATGTGCAAATATTTACCACTGGATGTTAAAGGGATAGTTCACACAAAATAATAATAATAATTAAAAAAAAAAGGTAATGATTTACTCACCCTTATGTTGTTCCAAACCTGTGTGATGATCTTCTGCGGAACATAAAAGAAGATAATCTGAATAATGTTGCGGTCAAAACAATATTGGACCCCACTGACTTTTATTTTATGGACAAAAGATGCATTTTTACAAAATATATTCTTTTGTGTTCCACATTAGAAAGTAAGTCATACAGGTTTGGAACAACATAAGGAGACATTCACACAGAACGCATTTTTGCAGATACAAAAAAAGTGAGAAGCAAGGCAGTGGAATGGAAAAAAAATATATAATGTCTTGAGACGCATTTTTGAAAACACTTTTAGAATGCTGTCTTATGTTGCAAAAAATGCAAGATGTGAGTGTAACACTCAAACATGTCCATCTAGCATGTTTACATAGAAAAACAATGGAAAAGCAGTGCAGTGAAATGCAAAACGTGGTAAGTTCCCAGTCCTTTGGAATTATTTTGAAAATACTTAATTTCACCAGCAATCAATTTCGCTGAACAACAGTATATATGACCTCTCCTTAAATCGTTTGGAGAAAAAAAAAAAAAAGGCTGCTTCAGTCATACTGAAATCAAACTTTTAAAGCACATGTAAACAGACCCAGATCTGTGCATACACAAACGGACACATACAGCTTATCCAAATTCCCCACAATGCCTATTGAGAAGCGAATAAAGTTGTATGACAGAATGTATGAGTGCCATGGCTCCATCATCTCCTCTCTCTCGATCTCTCTACCCCTCACTCCTCAGGGAGACACTCTCACTGTTGGTAATTGGGAGTACACAGCCTATATCCTACAGCTCCTCTTAAATTAGCCTTGTGTCACTGCGTTTATGCCCCAAACTCTAGATTGAATGTGTGTTTGCTTGTGTGTGTGTGTGTGTGTGTGGTTATGTAAGGATCTGTTTATATGCTTATCATGCTTGTGTAAGCAATGCTTCTGACCGTGTGGGGTTTGTGTGTGTGTGTGTGTGTGTTAGGCAGGCAAGACATACTCCAGAATAGCCGGATTGCTTCATTATCAGAAGGCAGCTAGGTAGAGATCCAACTCTATCTCTCTTTCTCCATCTTGTGTATTATTCAATCTTGGCCCATCTTGGCATTATTTTCTCTTTCTTTTCTCTTTCTTTTCTTTTCCCACCATTTCATCTGCTCTGCTTAGGACTGTTCTGTGATTAGTTTGTATCCAATCTGGCTCTCTCTGATATAGGAGACTGTGAGTGTGGCGGCCAAGTCTTCTAATTGCCAGACTTAATCAAACAGACAAATGGGAGGATAGCAGGCAGCCTGTGACCTTTCCAAGATGGCATCCTCGCCTCGGCTCTCGAGCAAGATAGTTGCCAGCCAGCTCTTCTCTTAACAATGCTGACAAATGCAACTGCGTCTGGGACTTCGGTACCATTTCCTGTCCGCATCTAATAGGCCACGTGGCCCTGAATCGCTGGAGCCTGTGATGAGTGCTAAGCCTTCCGTGCCTGTGTTGCCCACTATGGCTAATGTTATGACACTGGCATTCATCATACGGATCTATGATATCTGTGTGTGTTTGGAGGGAGTGTGTGGAAGCTGACGGCATATCCTGAGATTTGGCCCTGGAGAGCACTAGCTGAAAGTGATGCAACATTAGCAGGCTAGCAGCTTGGTGTGGTTTCACAGCATCAATCTATTTTGAAGTGTAGAGAAAGGGTGCATTTACACTGTCAACCAAGTCAGATTTTTTATTTTATTTCATTTTTCTGGTGGATGTGTGTTGCAGATTGGATCTTTTTGCATATGGGTAAACAGCAACAGCAGATCAATATGGATATATAGCGCTGGGTTATATTTAACCTAGCATTTTTTAGAGTGTGTATATATATATATATATAGAGAGAGAGAGAGAGAGACTGATTGATTGTCGGATTTTGTTCACTTTCATATGTGGCTAAGTCTAAACACCTTTAACATTTCGCATATTTCACAGTGTTTTATTGTTAATATTCACTGTGATTGACTGTAAATATTATTTTGTAAAACATGCATGTGTAATGAAGTAAATGAAGATATCAAGTTATGTGTGTAAATACAGTATGCATAGAGAAGAATAAAGAGAATAAGTCATTTTAAAATGGGTGAAACTGGCCTTTCACTGATACACTCAAGGCAGTTTTTTAAACATGAATGACATGATTGAGAATTAATTATTTCACTAATGTGCAGAATTAGTGTAATGTCACGTTCCCTTTCAGTCGGTCACTCTCGACGTCACGTCGGATGACCGACGAATTGGGATCTCGAGAGTGACCGACTGAAAGGGAACGTGACATTACAG
>NW_015631718.1:33961-47774 GCF_001515625.1 Sinocyclocheilus rhinocerous
CTCCCCACCCTCGACGGTGGTGCAGCTAGGGGGTATACAGGGTTCCCCCCGGGGGAGCGGTCGGATGCGATGAAAGTGTGTCCTAATACTGCCTCCACCCGGCAGGGCGAACCGTGCCTGTGGTTCATATGAGACCGCTTCAGCACTGGCTCGTTGGCCGAGTCCCGAGGTGGGCGTGGCAACGCGGCACTCACCGGGTCCAAGTGACAAGGGCCTGCCGCCAAACGTGTGCCCTGCCCGTTCAGGTTGCGAGCTCACTCAACTAGAGGTGTTGCATCCTCCTGGGCGCTGGCTCGTGGCGCCTCGCTGGCGGATATCTGTAGAGCTGCGGGCTGGGCGACCCCTAACACGTTCGCTAGATTCTATAGCCTTCGTGTGGAGCCGGTATCCTCCTGTGTTCTCACCTCAAACGGGTAGAAGCACTGAGAGGCCCCGGCTTCGGGTCGGCTTGCTAAAACCACTCCAGAGAGTCCATATAGTAGACCCTGTTGAGTTCCTCCGTCCCCTCGGCAGCCAGACGTGGCGGAGCGTCCGGCGCCAGGCCTTCACTCGTTGAATCCTCGAGAACCGGTAGAAGGCTGGGTTCCATATGTAAGACCTAAGTGGATCCCATATGTGTAAAGTCCACGGTATAGCCTTGAGCCCGTGTTTCCCCGGCAGACTTCTGCCATTCCAAGAGGGTTCAATCACCTCCATTCTTCCATATGCACCTAAGGAATGTTCATATGTGTATTTGCTTCCGAAACCTCCTTCGGTAAGGTTGGAGCTTCCGTAACGTCCCTGTTCCAAGTAGAACGGGTACGTTTTCCCAGTGTTATCCAGTCTTACTCATTGGGTAGTGCCATAGCAGCAGTAGCTGGTCCTCTTGTGCAAGCCCTGGCCTAGGCCAAAAAGTAGGGGCGCAGGTGGCTTCGACAGGACACTGGAAGGGGCAGTACCTGTGGCCCTTTGTTAGGGATCCCAATTCGTCGGTCATCGACGTGACGTCGAGAGTGACCGACTGAAAGGGAACGTCTCGGTTACGTATGGTAACCCTCGTTCCCGAAGGAGGGAACGGAGACGTCACGTCCCGTCGCCACAGCTCCTGTACCACCGCTGAGCGGCCGGGTCACCGGCTCGGCTCCTCAGCGAAAACCTGAATATGCGCTGCATCTGCTGCCTACTTATACTCACGCTGTGATCAGCAGCAGCTGGATGCAATAATCGCATGCCAATGTGCATTGGCTCGTTTAGTTTACACTCGAAGTAGATTGGTCTCTCTAAGCGAGATCCCAATCCGTCGGTCATCCGACGTGACGTCTCCGTTCCCTCCTTCAGGGAACGAGGGTTACCATACGTAACCGAGACGTTTTAAATGGTAAATGTGAGCGCTGCAAATAATCACATGTATACGCATGAATATTATGAATCATTGTACAACACCCCATGGGTCATTTCATTTTTTTCTTTATTTTTTAAGAGATTAAAGACCTAACATATTTAAATACAACTGATTTAATATGTGTGAATCATGGAAATTGTCATTGAAGAACTATTTGCATTCTTGGCAGAATCAGAATTAAAGATTTGTGTCCTATTTAATTCATGAGTGTGAATTTGTATTGAATTGGTCACACCCACAAGAAGTTGAATTGGTATGACAAGAAATGCAATGCAGGTAATGCATTCTGAGGAAAAAAAAAGTGTTCTCCTACCCTGGTCCACAAAATTTCTTAAATATGATGAGATATATCAAATAAATTTTGATGCATCATTCCAAAACAAAACAAAATAAAAATAAATAAATAAATGTTAAAAATGTTTTATACATTTCTTTACAGGTGGCATTTAAGAAATTATCTATACCTTTCTTTTTTTAATTTTAATTCAACTTCTTTACATTAAATTTCAAATTCAAATTTTGCACCCTATATGACATTCTCATTTCAGTTCCTGTGAGCACACTTGTGAGCACTTCTAAAGTTCTAACAGTGCTATGTAGTGCTAACTAACCTAGCACATCTGTGTTATTAATATAAACACAGTTATTTAAGTCTCAATAGAATGTAAATAGATCTGGCAAAAAATTGGATGCATGTCTAAAGTGCAGATCGCTGCTTTACCTTTGCAATATAAATGCAGGCAGAGCTTTCTGTGGATGTGTGTGTGTGTGTGTGTGTGTGTGCATGTGTTAATAAAAGTTGGTGGTAGTTCCTGTTTATTTGTGTGTCTGCTTTTGTTGCACTCTGTTTGCAATATTGCTCTATCCTTATGCAGTTGCGCTGGTTAAATCAATTCAAGAGGCCATGAACACCTGTGGCTTGCATTCTCCAAATTCCTCTATACAATCTCTCTGTCTGTCTTTTCATTTCTCTATCTTGATTCAGTTCCCATTTCTATACTTTTCATCAACCTGTCGGTTTTTTTTAGCTTGTATATATAGTAACAGGACAATAAACACATAAAGTCTGCACAAACTGTTCTCTCTTTCCTCTCATTCTCCTTGTAGACCTGCTCTTAAAAGACGAAAATTAGAGCAGTACACAAGGCTTATTCAGTTCAGTATAGACGTCAGTTTTTGAGAGCTCTTAAGGAACTTTTTTCTACATATCCCTTTGAAGAAAAACAGACTTATGTCCACATGTACCAGAATGCTGTATGCAGTTAGTTTAGAGCTTGCCTGAAATATCCTTGTCGTTCATCTACTGTAGCAGAACGCGGACAATATATCTGCTCACATGCTAAGTAGTCAATATTTATAGCTAGTTCTCTTGCACCAGCAGGCTCACAGAGTGCTCTAATCGTAGATTAATGACCATATGGCATAGGAATGAAGTTCATTAGCATGCCTTTCTCTCTCACCCTCTTGCTCTCTTGCTCTCTCTTTCTTGGGAACAGGATTTCAGGATGCTGGGTTCTATAGATCAGCTCACCTCAGTCCCTGGTAATCAGTGCATATGAAATGGAGTAATCTAGGGAGCTACTGCTGAGCTCTCGATCTTACAGCCTCACTTCAGGCAGTGTGAAGTACACATACATACACACACACACACACACACACACACACACACACACACAAACAGACAAGCAGTCTCGGTTCACTGGAGAACAGGCAGCACATGGATTTTAAAATATACAATGTACAGCAACTTCTGATTGCTTTATCCATTATTTTTACTACATTGAGTAATAGTGATGGTAGTTACAGAAGTTGCAGTAGAAGATTTGTATATTTCCTGAAGGAAATATGAGTGATGCTGATGCAAGAGTTGCGGCTATGATGCTCAGGCTGTGTGCGGTTGTCAGGGTGTCGCTAATTGATTGCTGCGGTGTTCTGAGGGGGTTTTAGGGGTTTTATGTTTGTAGTAGTGATTCATCGAAATTAACTTTTTACCAAAACTTAAAAGAAAGTTTTAATTTCATGCACACTGAAATAGTTTAATAAACAATTAATTAATTGATCAAATGTATTTTATAATCACCACTCAAAAACTGAGTTACACCCTGCCTGGATTTAAATCAGCAAATACTTGAAATTTTAGGATTGAATCATTATTACAGTGATTAATATGTTTCTGACATGTTATCTGTTTGACAACCGATTTTTTAACCCTAACACAATGATGCAGTGCATTTTTTCTCTAACAACCATGTTGGAAGACGTACCCATTTCAATATTCCAGGATAACAATGTCAAGATTCATAAGGCCTGACGTTAACCTCATTGAAAGTCTTTGGGATGTGAAAAAAAAAGTCACACACTCAAATTTTTTGTTGGACCACCTTTAGCTTTGATAGCATTGTGCGTTCTTTGTGCCATTGTTTTGACAATGTTATGCACCATCACAACATTTATTTCCAACATTTTTTTTTTTTTCAAAACATATAACATGCCAGAAACACATCGGTCACAGTTATAAGGATCCAATCCTAGACTCTTCAGTATTTGCTTATTTAAATCCTTTTTTTTTTTTTGGACATGCAGTGTATGTAAACATTTAAGTTGCATAAGACTTTTTATATCAAGTTTTTAATATTTGTTGTTGAAATATAAACATCTAAACAGTGTATTTTTTCATGACAAATTTATCCAAACATATATTAAATAATGAAGACAACAGGTTAAGTATAAATATAATGAATATAGTGCACATATTTAGGAAAATGCTCCTATCAAGAGTTTTTTTTTTGTAGTTGACTAATGAGCTATGGACACAATGTCTTTCCTGAGTTAAATGTAACACAGGAGTATTTTTTGTTCCAAATCTTTCCGCAGGCTGAAACACACTGTGATTACATGAAACATGATACATTTCAGTAAATTGTTCTGTTTTTTTTTTCAACATGCCTTCTGATATACAGTACATTTACATCTATTTTGTGGTATAACTAGTAAAGAGGCAGAGATGATCGATTCACGTGCGCTTTGTGCTACTGCTTGAGCTGAGACGGCTAATATGATCTGTCACGCCACTTACTTTGTTCACAGGAAAGTACTAACACCCCTTTGCTCAACAAGCCACATGATTTGTGGTAGCATTTTTGTCCATAGAGCAAGTATGAGAAATAGCAGTAGCAATATAGAGATGCTTGTCTTACTGTTAATATTACTAGCACCACTAATACTAGTAGCAGTAATTTGAAATACACTACTAATAGTAGTCAGCAGCTGTACAGTTCATTTTTATGGTAATATACTTGCATTGACAACACATTAACACAAATTCACACTCTTGTGAAACAAACTAACACTTTAGCACCCTGTTGTTTTATTGTTGTCAAAACTGATATGCAGCAGTGAGTTAAATGCTCCTTTGGGTGATGCTTAACTTTTTTTTAGTAGTCTTAAATAAGTTACATGCTCCAAGGAACTGAATTTACATCTGAGGTGCATATTTGTTAGATTTGCACTAGAAGCACAGCTGGGTGTTGGTGGGCGGCGCTGGATGTGGGCTTCTGATTTTTAAACCTTGAGTGTTTTTAATAAAGCCCCGTATGTATTGCTTTGTCTTTCTCACAACGTATGTTTTCATGTCCTGTAATTTTGTCGCTAATAAAAGAGTGTTGTCTGCTGTTTGAATCAGAAATAGTGCCCCACATAAAATCTGCCACTTTTTTGCAGTTTATTTTGCAACAAGCTGAAAGCTCATTTAAAATTATTGCAGATCCTTCTGTTCTGGAGATAGCTCCAAAAGAAACTGATTGTGCTCCATCCAGATGTATTGAGGACCAAATATTTCAAACACAAATTAAAAGTGCTGAACAATGTAAAAAGTGACAATGCACATTTTGAGATGTGATCAAGTGTTGGTGAAGACTCTGAAGAATTTTTTAATTAATGTTCACGACAGTACCATGACACGAGCGTGTGGCGGCGTCAGCGCTGACCCAGATCCGGCGTGATGACTGACGCAGTAGAGACGAAAATGTGGAATAAAGTAGTTATTTTTGTTAGTGTAGTGTGAACTTAGCCTAAGGTTAGTGGTACATTTTTAGTTCAATAAAGCTACAGTAATAGTTAAACATTCACTCAATAATGTGATCCCTCGCAGATGTAATATTTTAAGATTAATTTATATGAAGTACTTTGCAGTCAATTATTTAATGAAAGGATAACTGCTTACACATCTACATGGTTCTGGGCTAAGCACTGAGTTTAGATGGATGGGCAAATGAGAGAGTTTAAATATCAAGCATCTGTGACACTATCGTGTTTCTGTTGTACTTTCTATCAGTTAGTTAAAAAAAGCAACTTGTATACAACAAACTAAAGGGCAGTATCCTCACTGAGAACTGTATAAAATATTCAAGAAGCCAAAAGCTGCATTTTCCTATCCGCTTCATTAGTGCTACTCTTTGATATGGTTAGATACACTAGAAAGAAAATTGACTTCCCAGACCTATAACATATGATGAGTCTGCAAGTACAGGGAAGAAAACAAGAAGAAAAAAACATCATCAAAAACCGACGAGGAAAAGCAGCCGTGTGGAAAAAGGGCATTTTAGTCATTACGGATGTTTGTTTATGCGTCCCATAATTGCCTTGTATGTCAGGCCACCATGACACTCTGTCCTCTTACTTGTAATTTAATCGTCGCTCACCAACACAAAGCAGAGACAACAGTTTAAAAGTGCAGTTCTCTAATATAAAGGGACTGTCCGCCGAGAGCCACAGAGGCTCTGTTCTGACTTCCTGAAGCATCTGGCATGGATATTTTTTACTTAGATTGTCGGGGGGAAAATAAGCTGTCCCAAGGAGGATTCAGGCTAATGAGACTTGAGGATTTTGCATATGCAAGTACGGCAGATTATTATCAGCTCAAGGACCTCGGAGAGCCCGACGGAGGGTCTGGATTCAATCTCTTCTCTCCATTATACCCATATTCCTCCCAGTTGCAGGGTGTGCTGGGAGTTTTCTGTTTTGCTCTGCTTTTTTGTTGTTTCTATTATGGAAGAGCTGGGATTGGACTTTCTTTAGAGAGAGTCTTTGATTGATATTTCTATCAAGCACAAATGGAATCACAAATATTTGAAAGTATAGCCTGTTTTGACAGTTGATTTTCCTCAGAAGCACTATTGATATCTGTCTCATATCATTTGTTCCTCTCTCCATCCCTGCACGTATCATTTTCGGCGTCTCTCGTCAGGCTTTTGCAGCCTGATGCTTATATTATTACACTCTCTTTAAACCTCTTGAGTTTAATAAACGCATACAAACATCCTCTCAAGAAATACAAACACTTGTTTTGGAAAGTTGCTTCGAAGATGTCAATATGCATCGCATCACCTCAATTCATCTGAGAGAAAAAGATATGATGCCGAAAGACAGCGATGCCAATTGGAAATTACACATGATATTGGGTGTAACCTCAATGATTTTTCTGCTGTCATTCCACTTCTCATTGGGCTTTGCCTATCCCGGTGGAGTCAAAACGCGTTGCCAATTCTCAATTTTCGCATCTTCCTTGTGCTCTCTACATACTCAGTTGGCTTGGAGTCAGGTGTTGTTTAGTAATAAACTCTCCTTGTTGTTGGCAAGCTGAGAGGGGGGTGAAAATGAAAAGAGCGATTTTTTGTGATGCTTGCTCCAAAAACAAATTTTAGATTAATAATTAAAATTACAGAGAGCCTGTGGCGAACAATAAAGCGTTCGAATGAGGCGCAGGTGTGGCGAGAAATAGATTGACACAGCAGGGTTTGGCCATGCTCTGAGGCAAATGCTGCATCGTTTCTCTGTTACTCCTCGCATTAGGTCTCAATCAGTCAACTCTCTTCGCACAAAAACCTCTCACGCTCACTGACTGCCCATATTTTTTTCTTTTACACTTTGATTCCTTAACTCCAGCACGGAGAAGATTCTTGTGTCCTGTGAGCTCTTTGTGATAGGAGCTGCTTATCCCAGAGTGTAGGTGTTGAGTGGCCCTTCAGGCAGTTTGACCTTTGTGCTGTTGTTGTGGTCTGGAACCTCTCGGCTCTCTGCTTTGAGCAGAGTTTGTATAGTACTTGAGGGAAGATCATAAAATATGCATGCTTTCAGATATTCTTTTAGTCTTGTGTTAAGAACTGATAAAAATAATTTGCTGTTCCTGCTACTCTGAGTGTAGTTTACTGTATATGCATGTAGTCTGTCATCTACTGTATTCGTCTGTTGCATGCTATATTTACATTAATGCATCTGGCAGATGCTATTATCCAAAGCAACTTGCATTGCATTCAAGCCATACATGTTTTATAAGTTCATGCATTTTCTATGAATCAAACCTATAACCTTGGTGTTGCTACCGGCATGTTGTTTGAGTTACAAGGATTTTGACTTAAGGGGGTTGCACTGGATGAGAAGCTACAACTGCACAGCTACAAATGCTGAGTTTCTCACTTATACTGTACAGTGCCTTCCACTAATATTCGCACCCTTGGTAAATATGAGCAAAGGTGGCTATGGAAATAAGTCTGCATCATTTATCCTTTTGATCTTTCATTAAAACAATACACAACATTTCAAACTTTTCTTTGAAGTAAAACAATGGAAAGTGAGCGGAAAATCTCATTATGAAATAAATGTTTTTCTTGAATTCATGTTGGCCACAATTATAGGCTCCCAATTATTGCAACATCCTTTTCCCAAGATAACAGCTCTGCGTTTTCTCAAATAATGCCTGATGAGTTTGGAGAACACCTGACAAGAGATCAGAGACCATTGCTTCATACAGACTCTCTCCAGATCCTGCAGATTCGCAGCTCCATGTTGGTGCTTCTTAACTTCAGCTCACCCCACTCATTTTCCATAGGGTTCAGGGTCAGGGAACTGAGACGACCATGGCAAAAGTTTCATTTTTTGCTCAGTGAGACATAGGGGTGGGCGATATGACCAAAATATTATTTCATGGTATGATACATTTTATTTCATGATAACGATATACTTTGATATAGCTATTTTTATTTTATTTTTGTTATTAAAATTAAGAAAAAGAAGCAAATTACAAGCACAACAGAACAAATAAATATGAAATAAACTTTTAATTTATTCAGCTACAGTAGGCTAGGTTTATTTAACATGTAGTAAGAAATATTACAGAAATTGAATAAAGTGTATATAAATAAAACACTCCATAGTCTTCACTGTATCAATCAAACATGATTAACATTAAAAATTACAGACAGCAGCAGGTAAATAAGGCTGCTGTGCCTTTAAGACCAATCCAATATACTGAAACACATCCGGTTTTCACCCAACTGTTTACATTTATTTATTTATTTAACATATAACCGACTGTGTTTACTTGAATACTCCACACAACGGGCATTATGACATAACTGTGTGCGTATTTGACCATTCAAGCACAATAAAACATTCAAGCCATACATGTTTTATAAGTTCATGCATTTTCTATGAATCAAACCTATAACCTTGGTGTTGCTACCGGCATGTTGTTTGAGTTACAAGGATTTTGACTTAAGGGGGTTGCACTGGATGAGAAGCTACAACTGCACAGCTACAAATGCTGAGTTTCTCACTTATACTGTACAGTGCCTTCCACTAATATTCGCACCCTTGGTAAATATGAGCAAAGGTGGCTATGGAAATAAGTCTGCATCATTTATCCTTTTGATCTTTCATTAAAACAATACACAACATTTCAAACTTTTCTTTGAAGTAAAACAATGGAAAGTGAGCGGAAAATCTCATTATGAAATAAATGTTTTTCTTGAATTCATGTTGGCCACAATTATAGGCTCCCAATTATTGCAACATCCTTTTCCCAAGATAACAGCTCTGCGTTTTCTCAAATAATGCCTGATGAGTTTGGAGAACACCTGACAAGAGATCAGAGACCATTGCTTCATACAGACTCTCTCCAGATCCTGCAGATTCGCAGCTCCATGTTGGTGCTTCTTAACTTCAGCTCACCCCACTCATTTTCCATAGGGTTCAGGGTCAGGGAACTGAGACGACCATGGCAAAAGTTTCATTTTTTGCTCAGTGAGACATAGGGGTGGGCGATATGACCAAAATATTATTTCATGGTATGATACATTTTATTTCATGATAACGATATACTTTGATATAGCTATTTTTATTTTATTTTTGTTATTAAAATTAAGAAAAAGAAGCAAATTACAAGCACAACAGAACAAATAAATATGAAATAAACTTTTAATTTATTCAGCTACAGTAGGCTAGGTTTATTTAACATGTAGTAAGAAATATTACAGAAATTGAATAAAGTGTATATAAATAAAACACTCCATAGTCTTCACTGTATCAATCAAACATGATTAACATTAAAAATTACAGACAGCAGCAGGTAAATAAGGCTGCTGTGCCTTTAAGACCAATCCAATATACTGAAACACATCCGGTTTTCACCCAACTGTTTACATTTATTTATTTATTTAACATATAACCGACTGTGTTTACTTGAATACTCCACACAACGGGCATTATGACATAACTGTGTGCGTATTTGACCATTCAAGCACAATAAAACAGGAAAGAGTTTTTGCGATCGCATGCTGTCTGAGAGGGGCTTTCAGTGCACGCTCTTCGGCTATGTGTCAGTCAGCGCGAGCAGTGGATTGAGCTTTTTTCACTGCTTATTGCACTTAATAACTTTATTAAACATAATGCATGTCCCAAATTCACGATCGCATGCTGTCTGAAAGAGGCGCTTTCTGAGTGGGTGGTTTGTGTGTGTCAGTCAGTGCGAGCACCGCATTGAGTTCTTTTTCATTGCTTATTGCACTTAATAACTCGATCAAGTGCGTCACTCTTTATTTTCTCATTCATGCATGTTTCCTTATCATTCAAAGATGAATATAGCGTTTAAGCGGTATGTTACGCAGATACATTTGCATCATACTGCCCAGCACATTTTGTGTTGATTTTGATGTTTGTTTTGGATCATTGTCCTGATGGAAGATTCAGCCACGGCCTATTATACGATTTCTAACAGAGGCAGTCAGGTTTAGATTTTTTATCTGTTGGTATTTGATAGAATCCATGATGCCATGTATCTGAACAAGATGTCCAGGACCTCCGGCAGAAAAATAGGCCCACAGCATTAAAGATCCAGCAGTATATTTAACTGTGGGCATTGGGGTACTTTTTATCCCTGTTTGCACCAAACCCATCTGGTGTGTTTGCTTTTTTATTTTAAGTTTCATCTGACCATAGAAGCCAGTCCCATTTGAAGTCCCAGTTGTGTCTGACAACTGAATATGCTGGAGTTTGTTTTTGAAAGAGCGAGGAGGATTTTTCTAGAAACCCTCCTGAACAACATGTTGTGATGAATGGGCTGTTTGATATATTGTATATGTTTTTTAGGCTTTCTGACCCCAAGACTCAACTAATCTCTGCAGTTCTTCAGCTGTGATCCTTGGAGAGTCTCTGGCCACTCAAACTCTCCTCCTCGCCATGCATTAGGTCGATATAGACACACGTCCTCTTCCAGGCAGATTTGTAACATCTTTAATTATTTGGAACTTCTTAATTATTGCACTGATGGTGGAAATGGGGATTTTCAATGCCGGGTGCCAATAATTGTGGCCAACATGCATTGGAGAAAAACATTTATTTCATAATGTAAGTTTCCCCCCTCTTTCAATTGTTTTACTTCAATGAAAGGTTAGAATTTTGTGTTTTTTTATGTAAGATTAAAGATATAAACAATGCAGATTTATTTTCACAGCCTCCTTTTCACAGTTCATATTTACCAAGCGTGCCAATATTAGTGGAGGGCACTGTACTACTGTTTAAAAGTTTTTGGTCACATTATTAGAGTTGGGGTACTCGGTCTCTGTCTCAAGTACAGTTTTTTAAAGGACTCGGACTTGTCACGGACTCGGATGCATTTTTACTCGGACTTGACTCAGACTCGAGCCTTTCGGACTCGGAAAATATGTCTGAGTCCAGGGACAGTTGGCGGAAATGTCACTGACTGCATTATCACGAAAGTGATATTCAGTATTTGCATGTGTTTTTAAGTCTTGTCCAGTACTTGAAAGCCGACGGGTTTCTGTGCTCACACACCGAAAGCACACTCACAGAATAACACGCCTCTCAGTCAGTGTGCGAATGCCGAGTTCTTTCGCTTAAAGGGGTCATATGATGCAAATTCTATTTTTCCTTTTCTTTACTGTGTTATGTAGCTATTTGTGCATGTATAAGATCTGCAGAGTTACAAAGCTCAAAGTCTTCCACAAAATGATTTATTCTATCTAAAAGAGAAGGCTGATCCAGACTGGCTAAAACGCCTCATTCAAACACGCCCCCATATTTCATATTTCGATGTGGAAATATTTGCATAATGCCACCCAAATGTTCATGCAAAGAAAGAAGGCGTGGTTTCAGGAACTGCAGTAGTGTTGATGAAGCCATGTCAGGGATACGCTGTGTGTTTCTGTGCGAAGGCAAAAGCACTTTATTTGGCCTTCCGAAAGTAGATGCAATGAGGAATCATTGGTTAAGATTTATTTACAACAGAACAGCACAACCCAGATGTTCGAATTTGTGCAACACATTTTATGGACGACAGTTTTGTGAACCTAGGAGAGTAGCCTACAAGGCTGGCTGTGCAAAGGCTATTTCTAAAAAAAAAAATGGGTCAATTCCGACTTTGCTATGACAATCTGGCGTTTATTCTGAATTAGCTACTGTAAGTATGCTTTCAGATTTATTAGTTCAAGTACGGTATTTGCTATTGACTGTTCAAATGCGGAGTTTTGCGCCATGTAGAGTATCGCGTTGTGTGTGTGTGTGTGCGTGAGAGAGAGACAAAGTCACATCACAGTCGAGTCACTTAATCGCGGCTTGTGTACTGCAAATACATACGAGCATCATCACTGTGTCTGTCACGCGACGCTGTTCCCCTTTCAGGCTTGAACTGATGGTAAAACTAACCACATTATTAACTGTCTTGATATTTACTTTGAAAGCTTGAAGCTCGCGATTATGGTAAGGGGCGTTACATTTCCGACGCGTGCTTGTGGTGTTCGGCCAATCACAATGCACTGGTTCAGCTGGCCAATCAGAGCAGACTGTGCTTGTCGGAAGGAGGGGCTTTGTAGAAAACGACGTGTTTGAGAGAGGCGGGGCATAGAGGAACTACAACAATGTACAGTATTTGAAAAATAATGTGTTTTGTGTTAAGTGTTTTTTGAACATTAAAGCATGTCAACATATTCTGTTACACCAAATACAGAAAATAATGATCTTTAAAATAGCATTATATGACCCCTTTAAGTTCTCTTAAGTTCTGTTATTGCTACACACTTACACGAAAAGTTATGTCAAAATGCCCATCTTGGAGACTATTCATGTAAATGCAGTCGGTTTTGTCTTAATTGAATTTGAACAGTTGGGAGAAATACGGATGTGTCAAAATATTTGATCTATGTGTCAGATCTTAAAGCAACAGCGTAAACCTGCAGCCGCCGACTGCGTCATAAATGTTAATCAAACAAAAGAAAAGGAGAAAATCACTCACTGCTCTTGACTGAATCACTTATTAACTTTAATAAGAATCATCTATATTTAATGTATTCAGTGAAGATTATTTTTTACATTTATTACTTCATGAAATGTCTGTAGTAATGTCAAAATGCCCGTCTTGGAGACTATTCATGTAAATGCAGTCGGTTTTGTCTTAAGTGAACTTGAACAGTTGGGAGAAATACGGATGTGTCAAAATATTTGATCTATGTGTCAGATCTTAAAGCAACAGCGTAAACCTGCAGCCGCCGACTGCGTCATAAATGTTAATCAAACAAAAGAAAAGGAGAAAATCACTCACTGCTCTTGACTGAATCACTTATTAACTTTAATAAGAATCATCTATATTTAATGTATTCAGTGAAGATTATTTTTTACATTTATTACTTCATGAAATGTCTGTAGTAAGCTATTTCTGGAAGCCTTTACTAGATTATCTGAAAAACTTTAAAAACAAAACAAAAAAATATTTAATTTGTATTTTTGAGTAATATATTTATTTATCATTTAGCTTGTAAGTAATACTTGGAGTGTTTACTTGCCTTCAGTAAGCTTGAGAACGTTTTATTACATTAGTTTATTATTTTTTGCTTTTGTATTAGTGGCAGTTTCTAGCTTCAAAGAAAAATCATTTTTCTAACATCTTTGTGGAAATAGTTTTTATGGGTCCAAAATCACCTTGGGTGTGCATTAGTTTCTAATAATTCAACAGCCCATCATCAATTATTCCTTACATAATGTAATTTATTGTAATTAATGTAACTATAAATGCATTCAAAAATAAAACAGGTGTGAGTTGGCTGTGACTTATGGAAAGTATATGTAGGGCTTTTATACACAGTG
>NW_015631718.1:47805-52942 GCF_001515625.1 Sinocyclocheilus rhinocerous
TATAAAACTGATCCCGCTGATTTAAAATCCAACAATCAAATAAATCCTAGATTTATTTTCATAATTTTCACAACTCGTACATGCACGTGATGTCCCCAGTGCAGCAGGCAAGCTTGTAATATGGAAAAGCTTACATTCAGCAGATATAAATATTGCATTATATTGAATTTGTCAGGAAAAAAGATGATCTGAACACTGTTGTGTAAGTTGTGACTTTACTTTACTCTGGCATTACATCCCATCCACATCCCTCTGATCAGCCTGTGGTACATTATATTACTATAATTAAAAATCTTTTTGGAAAATTAAAGTTTCTTACAAACTTAATGAAATATAATCATATATATGGGTAACGGAGAAATGACAATTAGCTTCAAGCTACACATGACAATTAATGAGATTAATACAACACTTCTACTTGAATGTCACTATAAATCACTAGAATTTTATGTGGAAGATACATAGTTACAACTTCTGTTGGGCGTGAAGAAAAAGTAATGTAACTAGTAGTGTAACTAATTACTGTTGCCAGAAAGTAATAAGTAAAGTAACAATATTACTTTTGAAATTAGTAACTAGTAATGAGTAATATATTACATTCTTTGAGTAACTAGCCCAACACTGGCCATTGTACAGGCTAGGAAAAAATTAAAAATGTCCTGTCTAAGGGGTCTGTGTACTTTGGTGTCCATTCATTTTTATTTATTTTTTTAACCCAGAAACATTAAAATGTTTCTTCTTTAACGGTTCAAACACTGATGAATAAAATAAGCAGACACAAACTAATTTTGATTATTCAAAATTCATATTTCATTAAAAATCGTAAAAATGATATAAAGCTTGTTTTTTATTGAGATAAAAGGTGCATTTTCTTCTCTTAAGGTCCCATTCACCAAGATACCTACTCCTTTACCCCCAAAATCAATTCAGCCATAACTTCTGTTACATGATTTTAAGTTTGCTAAGCAAAGCAGGGCACTAATTATTAATCAAAAATCAAAATTGCAAGATGCTATAGAGGTTTGCTTTTGTTACATTTAAATGGACATTGCGTTTTTCTAGTTGAAAAGGTTAAAACAATGTTAAGATACTAATCAAAAATAAAGTTTCCTTGGACTCGGACTCGGCTGTTTGGGACTCGGACTTGAGTCCGACTCAGCCCATTTTGGACTCTGACTTGTCTCTGACTCGATTGGTTAAAGACTCGGACTCGACTTAGGTGGACTCGAACCTAACACTACACATTATTTTAAATGTTTTTGAAAGAAGTCTCTTATGCTTACCAAGACTGCATACAGTACTATTGTGAACATGGGCGCCCATAGGAAAGAAAAATCAAAAGTGAGATCTCTTTAACATCTCAAATATTTCTCCTAGACAGAAATGAGGTTACTTTAAGATCGAATTGAGATTTTTGCTTGAGTCTCCTGCTTCTCAAACTTGTCTCCTGAGACAAAAACTCTAACACTGTCACAATGGTCTCCTTTAAAGCTTTAGAAGAGATCTCAACAAAATCACACACTGTGCTCAGATATTTCTCCTTAGCTACAGACACTGGATATCTCACATTTGTCTCTTTTAAAGCTTTAGAAGAGATCTCAACAACATCACACACTGTGTTCAGATATTTCTCCTAGTCTAAAGACTCTGGTGGTCTCACATTTGTCTCCTCCAAAGTTTCAAACAAGATCTCAACAGCATCAGACACTGTGCTCAGATTTTTTTCCTTCGCTACTGACACTGGATATCTCACATTTGTCTCTTTTAAAGCTTTAGAAGAGATCTCAACAAAATCACACACTGTGCTCAGATATTTCTCCTTAGCTACAGACACTGGATATCTCACATTTGTCTCTTTTAAAGCCTTTAGAAGAGATCTCAACAACATTCACATAAATTCAGCGTTAAAGGCTATATTGAGAGAGAAATTATGCAGAAATAAGGATAATGTTACTTTTTATGGGACAATGTTTATGTACTTAGGCACATAATTTGTTGTTGGAAATAGTAATGTACCGGATGCCTTAATCAAAACTGATTTACAGAAAATGTAACCCTGGAGCTTTCTTTGCTGAAAGGCACATAAATGGCTTATGACTCAGTCTTGATTATTAATTGACTAATTTGATTATTAATACATATTATATGTAATATGAAATATGAGACAAATATGAAACCACCAGAGTCTTTAGATTAGGAGAAAAATCTGAGCACAGTGTGTGATGTTGTTGAGATCTCTTCTAAAGCTTTAAAGGAGACCATTGTGACAGTGTTAGAGTTTTTGTCTCAGGAGACAAGTTTGAGAAGCAGGTGTCTCAAGCAAAAGTTTCCATTCAATCTTAAAGTAACCTCAATTCTGTCAATATTTGAAATGGTAAAGAGATCTCTTTTTTATTTTATTTTTCTTCCATCTGGTTAGCTTCAATGTCATTTATCCACACCATTTCATTCTAAGACAATACATGCATTGTCATATTTGAAGTTGTTTTATGTAGACAGTGTTTTATTGCACAATGATTTAACAGAGGAAACCATAACCTATATTTACATACATGCAAATATGGGCTGTACAAGACAAAATTTTAATGCTAAACAAAAAAATACACTGGTAAAGTGTTAGATTTGTTAAAAAAAATCATAGAGCATAGAGTATCCTGAGCGTAGAGTAATCTCTGTCAGAGCCATAGCCTTGTGGGCAGCACATTGACGTGAAGGCACACCTGCACCTCAAACAACATGGGTTCAAATCCCAGCGAAAGGTACTTTCCTGCTCTTGTTCAATTCTCACCTGTCCAGTTGTTTCCTGTCTCTAATCGTATTGTCCTGACCATTAAAGGTGAAAAAACCCCAATATAATCAATAAAAAAAACAAAGAGCTACCTGTGAAACTTTTTCATAATGGGGTCTTGAAAGAGATTACAGCAAGACAATAAAGAGATCTCCTATGTTTCTCACAGTCCATTCTCATTTTGGACTCCTTTCTCTATTTAAGAAATATCTGAAATGCTGTTGATACTAAAATGAGAGATGTATAATAATCTCATCTAAGTCTCCTGAGCTTAGGAAAAGCAACCACTGAGCAATACATTTTTCCTATGGGCATAGCTTGCCAAATCAGTTGATTTGATCAGTCACACTTTTAAACACATTTTAGCTTTTTTTCTATAGTAAACTTACAAATTTACTAAACTGACTACACATTGACTACATAGATCAGCAGCAAGCACATGAGTTTGTCATGGAAACCAGATACTTTGCATTTGAATACTTGTAAGGGCTGTGCTATATCTATTTTTGCCACTCTAAACTTAGCAATTAACCCGTTAAAAAGAATGAACTATAAACATGTTTCTCAATGTAGGCTTTTATTAAGCAAGTCAAGGAGTGAATTACTCACCCACTGTTTTGAAAAGACATCTGTTGGACATGATTCAGGTCAAATGTAAGATGGCAGGCACACAAACCACTTTGATTTAGTAGGCTAAATCTTACTGAAAACGAAGACGAAAACTGAAGATGATTAAGCAGTGTAGAATCTTATGTTTGGTTTGATTCAGACTCAGAGTAAAGTAAGTTTAATATGATTTATTAATTTCTGTACAAATGTAATAAATGAAATTAAATGTTTGATAAAAAAAAAATCTTTTTGTGATTTTTAATCAATCTTTTCAGTAATTTGTTTGTTTCTGTGGCTTGAATAACATCTACGCTTCAAAGAAAAATATTGTAAAATAGATTACCCTTTCTTTTTCCATTTGTGCCGTTTTTATAAATGTCCTAATTTCATCAACACTACTTTGCTGTTTCTTGAAATGAACTTTTGCATCTATGGTGATTTAGATTCACTGTTTTGTACTGCCACCTTAAACTTGTTCTTGTAACAAGAGCATATATGATTGTTGCTGCTGTGTGCATGCATGTTTGTCTAGCAATGTGGCAAAATTGAGAAATGTTTGACTTTATGCAAATGTGCAGCAACTCGATGCACTGACTGCGAATGAGAATGAAGTTCTCATGATCGGTGTACTGTCAAATACAGTGGTGTTTGAAGGTCTGTGAACCCTTTAGAATTTTCTATATTTCTGCATAAATGTAACCCAAAAGATAATCAGATTTTCGTGCAAGTCCTGAAAGTTGACAAAGAGAATCCAATCAAACAAATGAGACAAAAAGATATACTTTGTCATTTATTTATTCAGGAAAATTATCTAATATTAAATATCTGTGAGTGGTAAAAATAAGTGAACCTCCAGAACAGGGTTCCTCAATTAGTCTTCGCCAAGGGTGAAACAAACAAACAAAAAAAATATATAATTGTTATTATTATTACAATTATTATATTATTGTTGCTTTTGTTAAAATAATCACAAGATGGTCACAAGATGAATATTCAGATTTTTCTGTCTGTTTTATTCAAACAATTATGAACATTTTTGCATTTAGATACATAAGAACTTTGCCTGTTGATATTAAAAACAAATGAACAAACAAAAAATCTGGATCTCCATCTCTGCCATGCAAATCAACTGTTCCTGCTCATCTCCAGCCTGGATCTCTTCTCTCCACTTTCCCTAATTGCAGATTCAATTATTAGATTTGTCAGTATTAATATTTTTTATGCTTAGATTTTTTTGGGGGGGAGATCAAACTGTAACACCGTGTGTCCCAACCAGACACGACGCGATAAAAAGTATATTTTCCATGTAGTTTTTGTCCTAACCACCTGCGACAGCGACACGGGACAATAAGCGACACGGCATTCTATTTTAGGAACAGTTTTTATTTTCTGCGACGTCGCGGCAGGAACAACATACAAAATATGACAGTGATAATCTCAGGTAATGATTATGTGCTTTATTCAATGTTAAAAGTGTCTAATGTGAGTTTGAATATTATTTTGCATTATCTTTATAGCCATAGTGAAAGCAACACTAGATATTTTACCTCAGATCTTGAAAATAAATTAAAGCAAGCTTGTACGTTAAAACTGTGAACTCACTGCGAACCAACACGTGTATTCCATAACAAAGATATCAGTCACTTACTCACTCAAAACTGTTCAGTCCATTCACATTTGAATCATCTATTCTCCGTGTCCACTTTTCTCTACACACTCGCCATGTTTTTGCTGTCACAT
>NW_015631718.1:52969-61488 GCF_001515625.1 Sinocyclocheilus rhinocerous
ACTGCAGTTATCCCCTTCTCAAATTGGTCGGGCTTTTACAGTGTAGCCTATTTGCAGGTTGCTTTGAATGTGCTGTAAAACGGGGACATTTCCGGGGACAGATCCAGGCCGGGACAGGACACAAAAAACCGGGACTGTCCCCGGAAAACGGGGACATCTGGTCACCCTACATTTGAATCATCTATTTTCCGTGTCCACTTTTCTTTTCTACACACTTGCCATGTTTTTGCTGTCACATCGTATATACACTGGACGCGACAAAGCTTTGCAAATCATTTGAACGTTGTGTCGTTATAAATAGAACGAGTCAGCAGTTTACTGTCGGGGATTTGTCTTGTCGCGCCGCATCCAAGACAGCATCACTGATTATAACGAGTTCTATTGTATTTTTATTGTGTCGCGCCACGCTGCTCGCGCCCGGTGTAGACACGATGTAAGTTAATGTAGCTTTGTGATGCTGCGTTTGAATTTTCATGCCACATTATTTGAAATTAGCGCGGGCCAAACTTTTTTCTCTCACAGGCTGGATGTGGCTCGCGGGAAATAAGAGTCCATCTGTTCAGAGGTGTTTTCAATCTGTGGGATGACTATCAGGTGTCAGTGTGTGCCATATTTTATTTAAAGATCAGGGATCTATCAAAGTCTGATCATGTTTGTGGAAGTGAATCATGGCACGGACAAAGGAGATCTCTGAGGACCTCAGAAAAAAGAGTTGTTGTTGCTCATCAGGCTGGAAAAGGTAACAGACCATTTCTAAAGAGTTTGGACTCCACAAATCCACAGTCAGGCAGATTGTGTACAAATATAGGAAATTTAAGACCATTGTTATAGCCTCCCCAGAAGTGGTTGACCAACAAAGATCACTCCGAAAGCAAGACATGTAATAGTCCGCGAGGTTGCAAAGGACCCCTGGGCAACTTCTAAGCATCTAAAGGCCTTTCTCACATTGGCTATTGTTAATGTTCATGCAGGAGAACACTGAACAACCATGGTGTGCATGGCAGAATTGCAAGAAGAAAGCCCCAACTCTACAAAAAGAACATTGCTGCCTGTCTGCAGTTTGCTAAATATCATGTTGACAAACCAGAGCACTACTGAAGAAAGGTTTAATGGACGAATGAGACCAAAATAGAACTTTTTGGTTTAATTGAGAAGCGTTATGTTTGGAGAAAGAAAAATACAGCATTCCAGCATAAGAACCTTATCCCATCTGTGAAACATGGTGGTGATAGTATCATGGTTTGGGCCTGTTTTGCTGCATCTGGGCCAGGACGACTTACCATCATTGATGGAACAATGATTTCTGAATTATACCAGCAAATTCTAAAGAAAATGTCAGGACATCTGTCCGAGAACTGAATCTCGGACAGATGTCTGAGCCAAAGCAGCTTTACAGTGTTAAACAGGAAAAAGTGAAAGTGAAGTGACACTTGGCCAAGTATGGTGACCCATACACTGCATTTAACCCATCCAAGTGCACACACACAGTAGTGAACACACACCTGGAGCAGCAGGCAGCCATGTTGCTGTGGTGCCTGGGGAGCAGTTGGGGGTTCGGTGCCTTGCTCAAGGGTCTCACCTCAGTCGTGGTATTGAGGGTGGAAGAGAGCACTGGTTATTCACTCCCTCGAACTCGAAGCCTTCGGCTTGTAAACCTTCAGATTACAAGTCCGACTCTCTAACCATTCGGCCACGGCTGCCCAAAATGTGTGCTAATAATGCAAGAGCACAATAGAAAATAGTAATTTATCAGCTAAAGTGGGTTTATCATCCAAAGTGGGTCATGTAGCAAGACAACAACCCCAAGCACACAAGTCATTCTACCAAAGAATCGTTAAAGAAGAACAAAGTTAATGTTTTGGAATGTCCGAGTCAAAGTCCAGACCTTAATCCAATTGAAATGTCACAGAAGGACCTGAAGCAAACAGTTCATAGGAGGAAACCCACCAACATCACAGAGTTGAAGAGGTTCTGTATGGGCTAAATGGGATGAAATTCTTGCAAGCCGCTGTGCAGGACTGAGCAGCAGTTACAAGTAACATTTAGCTGCAGTTATTGCTGCAATATTGGGTCAGACCAGATACTGAAAGCAAAGATTCACATACTTTTGCCACTGACAGATATGTAATACGGGATCATTTTCCTCAATAAATAAATGACAAGTATATATTTCTGTCTTCTTTGTTTGATTGTATTCTGTTTGTGTACTTTCAGGACTTTTTTGGGCTATATTTATGCACAAATATAGGAAATGCTAAAGGGTTCACAAACTTTCAAGCACCACTGTATATAGTTGAGTTTACTGTTTTATATAACTTGTCTCTGCCCACAAATAATATGCTATATAATTTTTAAAAAGGCCTAGAAAAGCATGTTATACTTTGTTGGCATTCTGAGTGAGTTAGATTTATGTATCCTTAATCTTGTTCATGATTTGATATATTATGCACTGCTGCACTTTCCCTGCATTATGCTAGTTTAAAAAAAAATGATATAACTTGTATAAATGGAATGACATCTTGTTTTTAGCACTGTATATTAGATTTGTGATCAGATTTTCAAATGCTTTGTTAAGCCCACTAATAGCATTAGGTCATTCAACAGTAGAAACTCATATTAGTGTCCAACAATATAGAAAACTGCCAAACTTGAGTGATTTTAAAATTACTGTCAGCATGTTTTTCTGATGCACTACTGTGTGTATAGTAGTCTTGCATGTTTTCTATATTGTTTTTCTTTATTGTTTCATTCTCAGCAAGTGATCATTGTTTGGTCTTTTTTTCTGCATGGGCCGTTTCTTCCTTGCAGTTCTTTCACAAAGTATACGAGTATTAAATACTAAATCACTCAGCAAGGAGTAATCAGCATGACATTCATTCAAACACAAAATGTCAAGAAGTCCCTCGGCTCTTAGAACAACAACACATAATGTAATGATTCACTTCCAGAGGAAAAACAATCCCTGGATAAAAGTGAAAGCAACTGAAAGTCCTGCTTTTTCTAAACAGTAGCATCCTTCAGACAGTAATTAGTCATATACTCAAGTATTATGGTGATTTATTCTTGGGGCCTTGTTCAACTCATCTGGTGTTTTGCATAGGCTAAATGTCATGTTTGTAGTCATTTAGTGCCAGTTATTTTAAATGCTTTAATTGTGTGGGACAGAAAGCCATTTGTTTGCAGTTGCATGTGTGAATAGAGTTTTGAGTATACACATTACCATTCAGAAGTTTGAGGTTGTTTTGATTATTTTAAACCACGATAAATTTTTTCAAGATTTTTTGATGAATAGCACGTTTAAAAGAACAGCATTTATGTGTTGATCAGTTTAAAGGTGCACTAAGCGATTTTTGAAAAACGCTTTTGACCACTGTGTCGGACTGAGTCCCAAAACAAACTCGCAGCCAATCAGCAGTAAGAGGTGTGACTAGTAATGATAGAGTGCTCAGTGAGTGCACATGATGGGTATTAACAGATCGACTATAGATAGCGAGAGATGGCAGATAAAAAAGAGGAACATTTCAGAGGAACAAAACATTAAAATGAAGGGTTACGATCAGGCAAGAGGTAGGACCGTGTAAATATTGGCGCAGCTTTCCAGCGGTGGAGAGAGAACTAAAGGAGCGGAAGGGAATCGGACGCCGAGTTTGCTTTGTTTCTTCTTGATCGGTGAGTTATGTTGATTTTGCTTTTTCACACAATTTTTTTTCTGTTGGCTTTTGCTTGAATATGCTGCGGCTGGCAAGCATGGCAGATTCCGCCATAGTTGCTTCCAGGGTTGTGTACGTACGTGTGGGCCGGAGTTATCAAAATAGGGCCGAGGTCCTGTTGGGGTATGGGCGTGTTTGTTTTGGTGCTTTCAAATATCAACATCGTTTCGCAAAAATCGCTTAGTGCACCTTTAATGCATCCTTGCTGAATAAAAGTTTTAATTTCCTAAAGGTTTTTTTTTATTTTGTATTGACCCCAAACTTATGTTAACAAATTGAACTGTTATGTTAATACATTCGTTTTCGTAAGCTAACAATGTAAGCTTTTTTTTCGTAAGCTTTTCATTTTCTCACAATACTTTTGTCATTGTTATTAATACATTACCTAATATAAATTCATACAACTTGATATGTTAAAAATGTATTAGTATATGTAAAACTGATAATGCTGTATAAATGCTGTAAACATATTGTTATTTGTCAGTTCATGATACCGATTGTATTTACTCATTTGGACAATTAATAAAGTGTTAGTGATAAATATTAGATATTTGTTAGTATTTTGTGTGACAGGTGAACTTTAAAGAAACACATTGTTTATGTCTTGTTGGAGTTGTAACCTGTCTGTTGTTTTCTGTGTTAGTTTTCCTTTGACCTAGTTTTCCTTAGTTGTATTATGTCATTCTGTTCACCTTTGTTTTAATTAATTATCTCATTAGTCCCAGTGTTTAAATACCCTTACACTGTGTCCTTACCATATACGATGTGACAAGGTTCACATCGTAAGGCTATTCCAGAGTTTGGGAGCCAAATGCAAAAAAACTCTACCTCCTTTAGTGGACTTTGCTATCTTAGGTACTACCAAAAGTCCAGAGTTTTGCGACCTTAGGGAGCGTGATGGATTGTAGCGTGGTAGAAGACTAGTTAGGTATGCAGGAGCTAACCCATTAAGGGCCTTATAGGCAAGTACAAATATTTTCTAACTGATACAGAACTTAATAGGTAGCCAGTGCAGAGACTGTAAAATTGGGGTAATATGATCATATTTTCTTGACCTGGTAAGGACTCTAGCCGCTGCATTTTGGACTACCTGTAGCTTGTTTATTTAATATGCAGGACAACCACCTAGCAGTGCATTACAATAGTCCAGTCTAGAGGTCATGAATGCATGAACTAGCATTTCTGCATCAGAAACAGGTAACATAATTCGTAACTTGGCAATGTTTCGAAGATGGAAGAATGCTGTTTTTGTAACATGGGAAATATGATTTTCAAAAGACAAGTTGCTATCTAATATAACACCCAGATTTTTGACTGTAGAAGAAGTAACAGTACATCCGTCTAGTTGCCGTTCAGTCTGTACTTCACACAACGCATGTGACGTGTGAGGGCTCGCGCTCTTCAGAAAACGCAACACGAGTCTCGGTTCTCTCTGCAATCTCTGATGTAATCAGCCTGGTTTCCCTTACATTAGCGCTGTTTTGGACAGATTGTTTGAATGCATACGCTTACTGGATCATTGGACTGAAAACTTTCCTGGAGTTTAGCGGCTTAAAATTATCTAATCGCAAGCAGAGAAGCAAAATTGGGTTAAAGGGTTAGAATAGAAATTGTGCTTCAGTAATTTTGCGTTAATTGGATTAAATTATTTTAACATGTTAAGGATTGTAAAATTAATCGCATGCGTTAACGATGACAAGCCTAATATATATATATATATTATCATTATTATTTTTTTATTTCTTCTTATTAAAGTTATAAAAGTGATTTAGTCAAGAGCAGTGAGAGATTTTCTCTCACTGTTGTTTGATTAATATGAATGGCAGACAGGACAAATATTGGACAGCTTCCCCTTTAAGACCGAAGTGTCCATACTACAGATGTAATCCCTCGTTTAGGAACGAGCTCCTTGTTTTGTCCTGGCTGCTCGTTCTCCTGCACTGGTTCTGTCTCCCCTTCACGCCCCATGGTGGCGTGTAAAGATCGCAGTCATCCAAATGATGAAAAGGTATTACCGTAAACAATGTATTTTGGGACACTGCGAAATAAACGATAGAGCATAATATGAAATGATAGACTTTTTATTTCGTCCATCCGATATATATCTTCATATCGCACAGCCCTAGTGTTGTGCCGTCACGTGTTGTTAGGACATGGTGTTAGTTCCTTCTAGTCTCTGTCCGTTTTGGTTTGCATTTATGTTGTGTTTTATTAGTTCTCCTGTGTATTCTACATTAAAACCCTGATTCTTGACATTTTTCTTCATTGTGCGCTTTTATGACAACCGAACCGTAACAGAAAGATGGACCAATATAGTGGTATTTAGCAGCATTTTTTCTGTTTGGTTTGATTTTTTTCCCTCCTCCATCCCATGGACTTTCCGACAGTCCAGCTGCTCTGCCTGGAACAGAGTGACTGTCTGCTGGAAGACCACACACGTGACTTTCTACATCTCGTGTGCCAGACTCATTATCCTGACCACCTGAGCGAGCGGTCAAAGGCATGCATTCCAGTGGTCGGCCCCAAAGAGGATTTCGACGCATTGTGGAGTGGGTGCTAGAGAATAATGGACTCCGTCTGCCCCACTGAGGAGGACATCTCCAGCCCCACTCCCAACCCAGAGCCCAGCCAGCCATCACCACCCAGCTGCATGGAGAGTCTGCCTAAGCCCACCGCAGACGGAGAGCCAAGGCCATTGCAACAGAAGAGCCAGCGCGAGGAGAAGTGACTGCGCCATCCATCGCCCTGGAGCCAGAGGCTGTTGACGTGTCTGACCAGGTGCGTGAGCAGGCAACACCGCACATGCCTGAGGGAGTACTAGTGGAGATCGATGGCTTAGAGGGAAGTCCCGCCCACACTCCCGCCGCTGAGGGTGAGCTGCAACTGGCCTCTGGAAACTATCTGGAGGAACTGATGGACATTTTTGATGTGGATTTAATTGACTGGTTTAGGGAGGTAATACCCAGTTCTCCTGAGTCTCCTATATCTCTCATATGTCCTGCGTCTCCATTGGTTCCGCCCAGCTTAGAGCCGCCAGCTCCGCCTTGTCCCTCCCGACCATGGGTGTCACCCTGGCTCCCCGTCTGCTTGGCTCCACCTGGGTCTCCACATCCAGCGGCTCCATCTCCATTGCTCATCCCCAGGTTGTTTTCTGCCAAGTTTCCACCATGGCTCCCTCCCTCCCTCCCTCGAATCTGCCCTGGGACCTTGTCCTGGCTGGTCTCTGGACCAACACCTGGCCTCCCCCTGGCTTCTCCCACCCTCCACTCCCCCATGGACTAATGTATTGGACTTTGTTTTGTTTTGCCCCACTTCAGTTCCTTGCCCTCCTCCAGAACCTCCACCCTCCCTTCTCAGTTGGACTCTATGCGCATAAGGACGCACCTCCCCGGGTGGGGGCGAACTGTATCGTGTCTGTTGTTTTTCTGTGTTAGTTTTCCTTTGACCTAGTTTTCCTTATTTGTCTTAATTATGTCATTCTGTTCATTCTGTGTTTTTATTAATTATCTCGTTAGTCCCAGTGTTTAAATACCCTTAGTTCCTTCTAGTCTCTGTCTATCTTGGTTTGCATTTATGTTTGGTTGTGTTTTACTAGTTCTCCTGTGTTTTCTATATTAAAACTCTGATTCTTGATATTTTTTTTCGTCGTTCACTTTTGTGACAACCAAACCTTAACAGGAGTGGATTTATGAAAACCCACAAGAGATTTTATGTGTTTGCATCTGTCTGTTGCAGTGGGCGTTCTATTTATGAGCAAAATAGTCCACAGATTAATTCTTAAAATGAGAAAAATACAAAAAAAGTTTGCTAGCTTAGTACAGGAATTAGAATGTGTGTAAACCTTGGTGGTGATACAGGATTTGCTAACACTTTAGAATAGGGAACATATAATCACTATTAGTTAAAAGTTTTTCCTCAATAAACGTACACGGTTCCTAACGTAACCTCGGTTCCCTGAGATACGGGAACGAGTACTGCGTCTTGCTAGACGCATATGGGAAAAAAAGCCTTTTTTCTCCTGAACTGAAGCCTTTTTTTCATCACTCATTGAAACTGCACTGCCGTTGTTTCGTGCAGTGTATTAAAAAAAAACGAACCAATGGCTAAGCAGCGGAACTGCACGAGCCTATAGCGACGAAGCCTGCCAAAGTCCGCCAGAATGGGTGGGGCATCTGGCTTTATAAGCGGACGTTCGCCACAGGATTCTCAGGTTACTTCGACTGAAGCGACGACTGAGTCGTGCAGCTAAATAGCACGGCTAGCAACGCAGTACTCGTTCCCGTATCCGATTCTCAGAGCTCGGACTGGGCAGACCAGAGATAGTTCTCTGTCCTCTTCAGTTGGAGGAAGCACGGAGAGCGTAATGACCTGTGCTCTGAACAGAGTGGAGAGCATCTTAGGTACATAAACGTGCCTTGGTTTCAGGACGACTTTAGTGTCATTAGGCCCGAATTCCAGGCAGGCAGGGCTAATAGAGAGCGCCTGCAGGTCCCCTATTCACTTTACTGATGCCAGTGCTAGAAGCAGAGCAGTCTTCAGCGATAGCGACCGAATGTTGGCAGACTGTAGCGGCTCGAAAGCGGGGCCCTTCAGGGCCCTCAGCACAGTGGGCAGATCCCATGAAGGGATGGTAGGGGGACGAGGTGGATTCAACTTCCTGGCACCCCTTAGGAAGTGGATGATCGCGCTGTTTCTGCCCACCGATTGGCCCTCAATAGGGGCATGAGAGGCCGCTATAGCCACCACATAGACTTTGAGCGTGGATGGGGAACGTCCCTTATCCAGCAGCTCTTGCAGAAATGACAACAC
>NW_015631718.1:61596-61929 GCF_001515625.1 Sinocyclocheilus rhinocerous
AGCGGCCAGAGGTGCAGGGCCCATAGGTCGGGCCAAGGATGCCATATTGTCCCGTTCGCTTGAGATAGGAGATCCCGTCTCAGCGGAACAGGCCAAGGGGCCGCTATCAGTAGTTGACTTAGCTCTGATAGCCACAGCTGGTTCATCCAAAGGGGGGCCACCAGGAGAACCTTGTGTTTTTGTTCCCTTACTCGCCTGATTACCTGTGGGATCAGAGCGATTGGGGAAAAGCATAAAGAAGGGAGGTTTGGCCAATCGTGGTCTTTGAGAAATAAATTGGTAGTGAGAATGGTAGTGAGAGTTGTCTTCTGAGGCAAAGAGGTCCACCTCGGC
>NW_015631718.1:61970-63930 GCF_001515625.1 Sinocyclocheilus rhinocerous
GAGTTAGCTCCGATAGCCACAGCTGGTTCATCCAAGGGGGGCCACCAGGAGAACCCTGTGTTCTCGTTCCCTCACTCGTCTGATTACCTGTGGGATCAGAGCGATCGGGGGAAAAACATAAAGAAGGAGTTTGGGCCAATCGTGGGCCAACGCGTTCCTGGTCTTTGAGAAATAAATTGGGCAGTGAGAGTTATCTTCTTGAGGCGAAGACGAAGACCTCCCAGATCCTCTGAACCGTCTGCGGATGGAGCGTCCACTCCCCTGAGGGGACATTGCTCCTTGATAGCATATCTGCTCCTTGGTTCAATTTGCCCGGTATATGCGCTTCTCTCAGCGAGCACAGGTTTGGGTTGAGCCCATTCTAAGAAGCGCTCTACAAGAGTGAATAGACGCTTCGAGGAGAGGTCTCCCTGGCGATTTATATAGGACACCACAGACATGTCGTCCGATCGGAGAAGCACATGGTGCCCCTTTAGGACTGGCAGGACAAACTGACAGGCTCGACATACTGCTAACATTTCCAGGCAGTTGATGTGGAAGCCTTTTTCCGCCTTTGACCAGTTGCTGAAAGTCGGTATACCCTCGCACAGCACCCCTCAACCTCGGTTGGAGGCGTCTGTCGTGACCACTGTCCTTCTGCAAACCATCCCCATGGCCACACCCTGTTCCATCCAGCGGGAGTTCTTCCAGGGTGCCAGGGCTGTTACACATCTGCTGTCCGTGACGCCACGCATGGGATGGAGCCCGTGGTTTCAACCAGCACTGAAGGGGGCGCATACGAAGCAGACCCAACTGTAGTGCTGGCGATGCCGCCGCCATGAGGCCCAACATCCTTTGAAACACTTTGAGAGAGTGAGTGGTACCAATCTCGAAAGAAGTCGCCAGCCTCCGTATGGCCAGAGCCCGTTCCGGCATGACTACAGCTTTCATTTGGGCTGAGTCGAAAAGAGAGAGCCGCATCCATGCACTTCGTAAAAGTGCGGGGGGCCAGTATGCGTCCAGCAAAGAAAACCAGTCTCCTGAGCGAATTCGCACAAGGATCTCTTTCAGCATAGTCATCCTGAACGACCTTTTCATGAGGGCATGATTCAGGTGTCTGAGATCGAGGATTTATTATCCCCATAACCCATCTCAACACTCCGGGCATGGCCTGCCAGGCCCTCATCACCTCTAAGCGCAAGACATGTGCGCCTTTGCTCTTAGCTGAGGTGGGAACCACGCAGCTGAATCACGGGGTATTCGAGCGAATTGCAGTGAATAACCTCGTTTTATTATCTCCAACACCCAGATTGGCACTACAGGGATGGCCCGACAGGCCTCAGCCCGTGTGACAAGGGGTTGGATTAAATTGAGAGGCTGGTCGCCGTATGGGCACCCCACACTCAGAAGGGGAAATTTGCTTTCCCTGAAAATGCTTTAAAAAATGCTTCGCTAGACTTAATGCTCTCATAGCAGAGCAGTCAGCCCCCGTGCACACAGCCTGAGCGTGGGCGTGGCCCAGACGTGTTCAATTTGAAGCTGTCAGTGATAATAATTATTAGTGACAGCATTCCCTTTTAATCCCCCTAAAAAAATCAAACCACTCGTTAGAAGAGGAGTTTTGATGATCTTTTTGTGTAAACAATCTGGCAGATCAAAAATGCTGTGCGCATTCTCTCAAATCCACTCGTAGCGGATGAGGGGAGGGGCGGGGCCGTCTTCATTGAAGAAATCGAGCCGCGAGCAAAGCAGAGCGAGCGATGAACTCTCGTTGTAAGAGTGGTCGGTCTCAGCAGCGCAGCCTCAGCATGGGCGTGGCCCAGGCGAGAGGCGCATTCAAATACAAAACTGTTAGTGATATTGAATCATTGGTGACCGTGTTCTGCTCCAGACCGCCCAGGAGGATTGAGCCGCTCGACAATGAGGGGCGCCGATCCCCTCGTGTAAACACACTGGCAGATCAAAGAGCTGCGTGGAGAGT
>NW_015631718.1:64052-64880 GCF_001515625.1 Sinocyclocheilus rhinocerous
GTTACTGCAAAATTATTTACCTCCAACTCTCTTTGCAGAACACCCAATCCCTGTTCCCTGCATCTCCCTCCTGCATAATCTGTTTTTCTTTTTTCTCCTTGTAGCTGGAAATCAGCTCACAGACAATTTGCGGGCTATATATATATATATATTTTTAATAATTACAGTCTTGTTCGTGTGAACTCCCGTCTGACGCACGTGGGTTCTCGCGTTATTTCCTTATCACTTCTCGCGTGTGTTTTGTTGTGAAACGTAGTTTGCGGACCAGACAGAGCTGTCGGCGATTCTTCCTATTGTGAAGTCATGCAGTGTGAAACCCCCTGTCGCGGATCCATCGTGCAATGTGAACACAGCAGCAACTGAATGCTACCCCAGATAGTCACGCGAGGCTTGCTGAGAGAGGAGAAATGGGAGAGCAGGGCTGCCTTCAGTGAAAGGCGGTCCGCGAGTGGAGAAGAGCAAGACTCATGCTCTGAATGAGCATTCTGTCTCATTAAGCACGCAGCTCACTGCCCTTCTGCTGCGAATCCGAGTGCAACGGGGAGAGAGAGCACGCGGGCACAGTGCCAGCATGAGATCAGTCAACCCGGTTGCTTATTCCCTGACTCCGCTGTTTCCCTCGCCGAGGCTCGCTGAGAGAGGGGAAACGGGAGAGCGGGGCTGCCTTCAGTGAAGGCGGTCCGCGAGTGGAGAAGGGCGAGACTCATGCTTTCAACGAGAGCATTCTGTCTCAGTGAGCGAGCAGTCTCTGCGTGGGGGCAGCCCAGACAGGTGACGGCACTCACTGCCCTTCTGCATCGTGCAAGATTCCCTGCACGAGCCACACTC
>NW_015631718.1:65585-80247 GCF_001515625.1 Sinocyclocheilus rhinocerous
TAATACACTGCACGAACCAATGGCCGTGCAGTTTCACTGCGTGAATGAAAAAAGGCTTCAGTTCAGGAGAAAAAAGGCGTTTTTCCAATATGCGTCTAGCAAGACGCAGTACGAGTGTAGTATCGAAAGGGAACTCCTAATTTGCTGCTTATTAACAGTTCGTAGTTGTTAAGTTTAGGTATGGGATAGGATTAAGAAATCTAAAATATGGTTGTGCATAATAAGGCATTAATATGTTCTTTTTATGTACTAATAAACATCCAATATACTAGTAATATGCATGCTAATAAGCAGCTAGTTAATAATGAGAATTGGTGCTTCAAATAAAGTGTTAGTGTTAAAAGGATTTTATTTAATTTTTTAGATACATGTAATAATTTGCTCAGCTACTCTCAATCTAATATTGAGCTGCGCGTTTCATGTATAAAAGCACACCAAAGCTTTAGAGAAAGTCAATTAAAAATGCAGGGCACACACAGACATACACACCGTGTCTCTGATAAAATCACTGAATTATGGCTGCACTGCGTTCCCTCTCTTGCCATGAAGTCCATATTTAAAAAATACTGCCTTGTCCAGGAAGCGCAGGAGAGTTTCCGCTTTGGATGTTCACAATATGATTTAGAAATGGACCATATAGTTTGAGCAGAATAAAGGAGCTCTGATATAGATATTTCAGAAGGCTCAAAAACACACACCAAAACACACCTTTCCCCACTCTGTTTACAAATGAAGAGTGATTTGTTTGATTCTTAGTAACAGTATTGCAAGAGCCCCCTTTGTGTATTTTGGGTTCTTTGCTTGGTTTGTTTTCTCTAGTGTGGATCAAGGCTTGCCAAAACTGGCGTTCTCATCTTTTAGATATCGTGTCTGAGTTTGAAGCATGGTGAGTCAGACGTCCTTTCTTTTCTGAGTGTTCAGTTCAGAAGCATGCTCTTTCTAATCCCATTCCTTTCAATCTGTCTCCCTCCTCTTTCCTCCAACGGACATTATCATATCTCCTCATGAAGCCTGTCAGAAGCTCTTGAATGAGGAGATCACATCTTCAAATTCTTCAGACTTTATAACCAATATGTCTTTGCTTCAGAAGAATCGGGATGATCATCAGACACATTTGAAGTTTCAAGTTGCAAGTTATTAATTCCTCTCTTTATCCTTTTAGATTATCAACATGAGACAGAGATTCAGCTTTTTTGTGCACAGTCATCGTTTTGTTTTGTTTTGCTTTGCTTTTTTCATTTGTGATTTTTTTTCCAATTTTTTTTTTATATATTCTTTTTTCTTTTTACCACTTCCTTCTCTCTGCAAAGCTGCTCGGCTCCTCTCAAAAGCTCTCTGATCTAATTAGCTCTTTGAACAATGTTCTTGTTATCATCAAATAAATATGCTGTTCTTTATATCAACTTCATGTTTTTAATCTGTCAGATGCATCGTTTTCCTTCTTCACTATCATTTCCTCATTCATCATTGACAATCTGTTCATCTTTTCTCATCCTTTTTTCATTCCTCTTCTCACTCTGATCTTTTTTTCTTTCTTGTGTGCCCTCCCTTCTCAGACACCCTTGTGAATCATGAGCCAATAATATTGAATGCTGGTAGCAGAATTTACATTCAGAAGTATGCATTGCCCTCATCCGACTGCATACTTACACACTTGAGCTTGCTGTATTTTTATGAGAAAAAAAATACAAATGGTTCCTATTATCCCTTAGCTTCAGCGCAGAGACACTGAACATGTTTTATACATGATGAAAACAGAAACTTATTCGAGGACTTCAATATTAAGGCAGATTGCCAATATTGTTTAGAACCGACATTACCTCTGTGGAGTAAAATAATTTGTAGAGCATCTCTCGCAGGAGAGCAAGTTGTTTAGATTGACATTGCGGAGGCGGACAGCAACAATTTCACTCAACATGACAAATTGTTTGGTTGATCATCTATCTGAACAGCTGCTCAAAAAGCCTCCTGCCACAGCATAAATTAGTTTTCACTATCTGGCCATTAACCTTGTTGGTTCTCATCTGTGGTGAAAACAGACTTACTTGGCTTTTCAACACCGTATCCCACCCTCTGCATGAAGGATCACACCTACTAATTTTATGTAATAAGTTGTTATGAGGCAAGCACGTGTTATTTACCTCGTGATGAGGATTTTATGATCTTTGAATAATATCGGTCTTTAAATGCAAGATATTTAAAGTGTACCTAAAGTGTACTTGCAATAGTTCCACTTTAGCACAATCAAATATACTTCAGTATTTCTTTATTTGGACTTCTGCACTACTTCCACACAATTAAATCACATTAAGTACAAAATTAGTTGTTCCAATTTAGCAGACTTTAAGTATACCAGTTTAGTATAATAAAGTACAATTGCAGGGTATTTTTATTAAGTTCATAAATATGTAAATGTATTTGTAGTATACATAGCATGAAATAAATGTATTTCAAATACTTATTTTATAAATATGTATATTTATTTTTCACTAGGGTAATTAAAACTGACCTCAAACTTTTGAACGGTAGTTTACAGTATATGACACAATGCGCAATGGGATATTTGAAGGATAAAATATGCATTGTCTGTCACTTCTGTCTTTCCAAGCAAACACAGTACACCAAGGCTGAGTCTGATTAAAGTGTATACTGTACATGCTGGATGAAGCCAAGCTACATTCACATCATCAAGGTCTGTTAGTTTGACTTTGCAAAAATCTGGCTGCTACAATTTCAGTCAGACAAAAAAAAAAAAAAAAATCGCCTAATGTATGATCAGCACTTAATAACAGTGGGTGGTGTAAAAACAGGCTTTTACTTTCAAGCAATTTTCAGTAGGTGTCTTTTTGTCTAAGAACTGGTTTCAGCATTCAAGTGTTTACAAGTGCACTATTGTTAACTTAGAAGGCCATAAGTAGAGTATTGTATTGTATCAGTGCAAGTCATTTAGTATGTTTACACACACAGGTATAATCAGGCTTCAGCTAGTTTTTGCATCGTCTGTCATTGTATGCACTACCATTCAAAAGTTTGTGGTGAGTATTTATTTATTTATTTGACTGACTGACTGTCTGCCTGTCTCTGTCTGTCTGTCTGTTAATTATTTTATTAAAGAAAAAACTGTTTAACTTTCTATGCATACAAAAAAGTATCAATATATATATATATATATATATATATATATAAAAAAAAAATTATTGCTTCAGCTTTACTGATATCAAACTTTTAAAGTGCACGTAAAAACAGTTATTGACTGTAAATTGAGCTAGAATGTGAGATAACAAGTGCTGTCAATGATAAACTATGGGCTGTGAATCTCGTATCACAAACGAACCGAATCCAAATTCACCCAGACTATAATAACAAAGTTTTGTTCCATTGATCTTTTCAAACCCAAACCCTGGAAGGGTGATCTTGCTAAATCACCCACCAGTTGAAGACCGCTCCTGCACAGCATGAGGGTTTTTTATCTATAGATTTATTAGCTGTTCTGTGACTATCATGGCAGGAACCAGAAACAGGAAGCAATTAAAATATGTTTGATGAGCATGTCTGAGCAAGTTTTAGGCTCTTGTTCGTATTAAATTATCTTTTTCCCCCCCCTGTCCTTTGTGCTTATAGTCCAATGACTACGGTCTGTGTGTACATAATCAATCGAACAAGCGTACATGTGTGTGTGGCCTGCTTTATGAATTTTGCCGTGGGAATTATGCCGGATCGGCATAAACTTGACAGTGATACTCTAAGCATACGTGCTTGTTGGCTGTCAAATGAGGCCGTGCCAGCAGGGACCGATGTGTGAAAGAGTGAATACATCCGTGTCTGAGTGTAGATTGCTTATCTCCACTGTGGATCTCTCTCTGTCAGCTTCCTGTCTCGTGGAACCTTTTTCCAAATCACTCTCTCACTTTTCCCCTCAATTAATTCGACTCACTGCATCAGGAGAATGTTGGGTGATTAAAATGATGTGTAGCCTTTGTGTTCCCCCTCCAAGCCCATTAGCTACTGCTGCTAATTAGCACATCAGTTGGATGTGTGTGTCAGGTGGTGTAAAAGAGGACAAGCTGTGGGTTGCGCCACCAGAGACCTCTCCATAGAAAGACTCTGCGGCATGATCCCCTCCAGTAACATGCTCTTCTCTCCATCTGACAGCTCAGCGGGTGGAGCGAACAGCGCCTGTTGTTTAGATAGCCCAAATCAAATGCACTGTCTATTTAGCATGGCCCCACCTACATCAATCGCCATAGTGCTTGCCCATGGTTCCTCAGCTCCTGTTCCCGCTGTCTTCAAGTTTTTGTCTGCATGATGCTTCTTTTCAATGCGACACACAGTAAGAGGACAGAACAATCGTTACCACATGTGGTGCTCGCATCGTCAGTTGTATTTTCACCAGTGTACTTTGAAAACATCATTTTTCCTCACTTACCTACCTGATACCACAAACTCAAATCTAGCCTAAACTGAAACATTAGTACACCCAAAATTTAAATTATTCACCCTCTTGTCATTCCAAACCTGTATGACTTTCTTTGTTCCGCGGAACACAAAAGAAGATATTTTGAAGAAAGTTGGTAACCAAACAGTTTGGGTGAACATTGTCTTCCAGAAAAAAAAATCTCAAAATATCTTATTTTATGTTCCAGAGGAAAAAGAATGACATGGGTGTGTGAGTGTTCACAGAATTATCATTTTTAGATGAACTATCCCTTTTAATCTAGCTTAATCTATCTGGTAGATAAGCATAGTTTTGTTTGTGCAGAACACGACTTGCATAGTGAAATATATACTACATAGCAAAAAAAGCTTGATTGATTATCGGCCAGTTCTAAAGTGCTAATTGTGGACAGTTAGACATTAAGATATTACAAATATTAATATCAAAAATCTCTGTGAAGCTGCTTTGAATTAATGTGTATTTACTTGATTTAGTGAAAGTGGCTGGCAAACATCTTTTTGCTGATATTAGTTGACAAAGGAAGTATTGCTGGTTAAATTAAAGACCCTAAAATGCACAAATTGACCTGACAAAGTATGTTTTTAAGATAAGTCCATGTTTTTACTACATGATTTTGTCCTTAATTTTTATGTATTTTTTTTTATTATCGTTTTGTCAGTTTCATCGCTTTATCTGCCTCTTTCATGCATACTCCACCAGTACGTAAAGTTTAAACTAGGGATGTAACGGTATGAAAATTTCTTATCACGATTATAGTGACCAAAATTATGATGGTTATCAGTATTATCACGGTATTGTTAAAATGTGCTGGAGATGTTCAAAAAGTACCCACACATAAATCACTTCACCAAGTTTCATATCTAAAACAACAAATAAAATGACTTTTTGTTTGCATAATCACTAAATTAATAGCATTACCAATGATGTTCGGATTTTAAATGACAACTTGACTGACAACAGTTTAATAGCATGTTGAAATATCTAATGTAAATGTTCAAATAAAGCTTTGAAAAAGTTTCATAAAAAGGTAAACCTCACATTTCAGCCTTTAAATAAAGAAAATATATGTCAAAATGATAATTGATTAATAAATGATTATATGTATTTTATCTGCTCCATAAATAATTCTAGATAACTTATCTGAATTGTTTAAATGTGTAGAATCCACATAAGCTTGTTTTTCATCAACCGGTCAAAATTTACAGCAGGGCATGCACATTCGGTCCGTTTTTGGCCAGACAGAAACTGCACACAGGCTGAATGTAAATATAAGTCTCTGTGAATCCACTCTCTGACAGCAGGTGGCGGAAAAGCTGAATTACAGCTGTTTCTGGTAACCTCCGTGGACAAAGCAGTATTGCGATTAAGAACACTTCCTTTAGGTATTACATGGAGCGAAGATGAAAACAAATGCCATCGAATCGTTTCTGAAGACAGTCAAAACCTTCAGAAGTACATTCATATAATTCATTAATTCATATATTCATTTGTATAATTCCCTTAGCACTCTTTTAAAACCTCCCAGCTTTTCCGCCCTGTTTTCACTCAAAACAAAACTACTCTGCTTGCTGTGCGCACGTGAGACTGTTACTGAAAACTGTGCTTTATGCTGGACAGTATTTAGTTGTTCAAATCGCGGTAATCTAATACGGTTTTAATGATAATTAAAAGATAAAACGGTAATACTATCCGTGGGGAATTTTATCATGATTTATCGTCAAACCGGTAATCGTTACATCCCTAGTTTAAACACCCCTGAATGTAATAAAAATGAGTAGGCATATCTAAACCTTTGTCGGCTACAGGTCTCATTGCCTCAGACTAAATGTAAAAAGAATGTAAATGTAAGATGAACAAATGAGCATAGCTGAAACATTTAAACATTTCTGTGTAGTCAAATTCTTAAATGATTTCATTAGACAGACTTTACAAATAAGTTGTTTTTCCTTTGAAAAAACCCATTTAGCTAGTATAATTACTGGTCCTGAGTAATAGGCCTGTATTTTCTCATTATTTCAGTAGTTTATATCCCCTTACCATGTTTGCATACATTTGTATGTTAAACCTGCTCTTTGAGAGTCTCATAAAGAGTAAAGGTTTATGTGTGTGTTTACGTAAGACTTTGTTCTTTAAATGGCCTTTTGCTTATGCTTTTGCTTACACTAATGGGTTTCACTCCTGGTCAGTGAAGGTGTGATATGTAAGGGAAACAGGTCAATTTAGCTCAAAGGGAATCATTTAAGATTTTAAAGGGAACTCCACCAATAATATGTAAGGGACAGAATCACTGTTTTACGGCTGATCACTGAGACGGCCAGCGATTCCGTGAACGAGCCGTATGACATCAATTCTGCAATGGATATTTATATCCAAGAGGGAATGATATGTCTCCTGTTTTTCTCTTTCCTAATAACCTCAAACGCATGGCCAGTCCTAATACACTTACTTACACTCATATCCATACCTTTTATCCTGAAGAGTCGCTAAATTGGATTGAAAATGAAGAGTTGCTTGAGTGTATTATATTCGTAAAAGGTGGCTTTCAGAAAAAGGCTAAAAAAGAGGGGGAAACGCTAACGCAGCTAAAACATCAAGCGAGCATGCTCTTTCGCTTTCAAGGCTGGGACACAGGTGCTACTGTCTCTATCAGAAATTCATGACATAGGGAATTGTGTAGTTTGCTTAATCCCAGTCGAAATAGAACTGGGTAATATCTGTTTTGCTGCAATACTTTATTCATAGTTCCCAAGAAACTAAGAGGAGCTGGCATGTTCCTATCCACCGCAAATAAACTGAGGAAGGAAGAGACGTCCTGCTGAGGGGGTTTGTCAGATTTTAAGAGATGTGCTCCCGATAAGTGCGATGGATGTTAGGGGACTGAAAGTGATCTCAGCTGTACCAGTCAGATGTGTTTTTTTTTTCAGATTCCACCCCAAACACGACAATAATTTGCAGCGATTCTCAGTGGGCTCTCTGAAGAGTTTAGACTGAAGGGGTCAGGAACTGAGCTTTGTCGCATGTGTGTTATCCATTCACATTCATGCATCTATCTTTGCATTGCACTTGTTAGAGAGATGGCGAGATGTCTGTAGAGATGAGATGAATGCGGACATATACGCTTGTTTGTACCTTACAAAGCTTCTCTTTGAAGATGCCTTATCCCTCTCTCCTTCTCCTCACAGGGGTTTTATGAATGTTATATGCAAGAGCATGCCATTCTGTTTTGGCTTTGATCTCCGATGAATAGGTTGCATTTATTTGCTCTGCATTTTTTTATTATTCAGTATTTGTGTGCATGTGTGCTACATGCATCGCTCTGCCATGCTTTATGCCTTAATGCACCTGCAGTTATACACATACACACACAGACACACACTGGCATGTCATGCTTAACAGAGTGCAGTGGACCTTGACTGTCCCTTGGTTAGAGTTAATGAAGAATTAAATTAATGGCGACTGTTGAAGTCTCGATTAGGTAGCTGCTCCTCGCCTTTAATGAAACTATTCATCAGATTCATTCAGCCAGGAAACCTCAGGTGCTCGGGTGTGCCAGCGAGTTTGATGCTCTGCCAAACGTTAAGGCAGATCAGCGGGCATCTTAGGGGGGCTTCGATCAGCGGCTGAAAGCTTAACAGCACGTCAGTGCTTGGATGAGCAAACCTAAAGGGGAAAAGCTGAGGGAGCCTTGCTTCAGTGGCTACCAACCCAAGGGAGAGTCCTTCCCACTGTCCTGATGGATTAATGCAACATTCAAAAGCACCTTACAAATCGAAGGTGTTTGTGTGAAAGGGGAAAAAAAAACGCTGCTGTGTTGTGCGCCATCACTTTCTTTTCCTCCCTCTGTTTCACGCTCTCTTTTCTGAATCCAAGCCCATTTCTGACTGCTCACGCACAAGTTCACAGGGTTTGGTGCACATTAGCAGACGCCTGCTGTGAGGCGCGTGTGTGTAAGTGTTTATTTCACAGGGTGAGACTGATAAGGTTAATCTAGTATTTAATGATGAGTACACTGTTGGCCCATGGCAGAAACATTTTCGAGAGGTCACAGATGTTTTGAGCTGCAGTGTAAAGAGGTGCGAGTCTGTTGAGACAGAGGAAACACAGGTGACATGAGGAGCTGGTGATCTTCTGTTTCCTTTACAGATGTTGCAAGTGTTATATCTGACATAGTCTCAGCCTCAGACGTCACGCCCACGGAACGTTGGCTGAACGTATGATGCTTATGGCACACAAAAGTGGAAACACTTCAGGAGTTTTGAAGTGGTCATCGGATTGATTGAATTATACAGGATTTCCGGGAGACGTGTGTGTCGCGTTCTTTAACGTTCCACCTGGAAACAAAGATGCCGTGGCTCCAAACCCACTCACGAAAGAAGAAAGCCGTTGTGTTTACAACTGTGATGAGGATCAACTAAATGCTGGATTCTCAAAAGTATGTGAAATATTTCAAGTTTGTAAAATACGTAAAATAAGTAAAATACGTCAGAGAGTTTTACATACCGGTCTGTTATTGTGGCGACATTTCCACGCCCCGAAGCGTGACGCTGAAACGAAACGAACTGTGATTGGTTGTTTGACATGTCGGTCAAACGGCCTCATGGGCGGGCCTTGGCCAATGAAAGCTGCCATGAATTCCAGACCTTCAGCCATCAGTCTGAACTGAAGGTCTGGCTACGCGAGACTATATCTGACACATTGTATATGCATGAGTGCTGCTTTTGACATATAGTTTATTAGTAGAAAAAATCTATTCTAACACTTACAATACAGTTTCATTTGTTAACATGCATTAACTAAACATTTAACAATACTTTTACAACATTTATTAATTATTAATAAATGCATGCATAGATGAGCAACCCTTCACAATCAGATTTTTGCAATAAGGTTCTGTATAGGTTCTTAACATTAATTTCATAATAATGATAATAATAATAACTTTATATTTTCTATAGCGCCTTAAAAAGAGCTTCTCAAAGCACTTTACAGTCTAAGAAAATGCATGTAAAATTAGAAGAAAATACAAAATTAATCAAACATACGAGCACAGGATGATTAAAATAAACAAGAACCAGCAATGATTATCACAATCAACAATACGCTTCTCAAATTTCAACTGGAAGTTGGTTCCACAACCTGGGAGCAGATATAGAAAAATCTGTCACCCGTGGAATGTAATCATGTTTGAGGGACAACAACAAACCCTGCTGAGAAGAACGAAGACTTCGATTTGGAATATAAGGTGTTAAAAGTTAAAAGACCGTGGAGAGTTTTATATGTGAGCATGACAACTTTGAAATCAGTTTTATACTTAAAGGGCTCATGAACTGAGAAATCTAAATTCCATTGATCTTTGGACATATGTGACCCTGGACCACAAAACCAGTCTTAAGTCTCTGGGGTATATTTGTAGCAATAGCCAAAAATACATTTGACTGGTTGAATTGACTTATGACTGGTTTTGTGGTCCAGGGTCACATATAAGAGGTCACTGTATTATAAAAACATCCTGTAAGTTTCAAACCTCAGAACTTTCTAGTTAGTCTAAAAGCAGCTTATATTGAAGCCAATCTGCCAAAACAACAGGTTGTGGAATGTGCCACTTTATGACGTAATAGTGTGTCTAAACTCCGCCTCCGCAGAAGAAGATAAACATCTGCTTCTACATCACTGCCTGTTTAGCCAACAGTATTTTCAGAAAGATTGAAACTAAAAGAGGATGCTGTGCCGAATACATTGGATCCGACAGTAATGTCGCACCACACAAGTGTGAGTAACTGTTTTTATTATGTGGTCACTATCGCTTTGTCTGTTATTATAGATTGTTTGATTTGTACTGAGTATTTATGCATTTTTAACCTAAAACACAGCAGCGTCCATCCATGAAGTACTGACGTACTGTAGGCTGTCAAACAAACACAACTGTTAGTCAATCACAGCAGTGGCAGTCTACAATCCTCTACGCCTATTCAAACAGAGCGTTCTGATGAGGGGGGCCAAAACAGGACAGAAAAGCTTATAACTTCTAAATTATGATGTTTTTTTTTTATGTAAAAATCTTGAGAACATTATAAGTGGACCTCTGAGAACAGTACAAAATAATAATAAAAAAGGCAATTCATGACCCCTTTAACTGGTAGCCAGTGTAGTGACTTCAAAAGGGGAGTAATATGATCTCTAGATTTGGTCCTAGTTAAATTTCTTGCTGCAGAATTTTGACTACTGCAACTTACTTAAGGTATGCATAGAAACCCCAATAAGAAGCGCATTACAATAATCAATGTGAGAGAAGACAAATATATAGTTAACAGTTATTAAATAACAGTGCACAATTTACTGAAAAAAAAAATATAGATAGATGTTTTTTTAATTTGTAAAAAAATGTGGAGTATGTTTCACAAGAAAATTCTACGTTTGAATACATTATAAAATCTTCTAGCATTTTCGAAGTAAAAATTGTTTTGGCAGTTTGGGTGCCATGACTATCATGACTATTTAATGTGTTGGTTACTTATCTGTCATAAAAGTGCTTGAATATTATATTTATTTTTGCAATAAGTTTAATAATTTGTAGATATTTTTAATTTTATGTTTTTCGTATGTAATATTTAAAGCAGTAACCTCTACCCATCCCGTCCCCACCACTTTTTAAGACAAACTTACGCCACTGTTTATAAACAGTCTATAAACACATTTATGTATTTATTTAGTATAAATACAAATGCACAAACTGCTGGCTTATAAAAAATACTACCTTAATACATTCAGCAGGCCTATATGACTACATTAATAATATAATAAAATTTGATATGAATATCCTAAATTTCTGCCACAATACCACGGTTACAGTTAGTGTTACTACAGTAAATCCATTGTAAATGTTGGTGATTTGTGGATTGAAAAGTATGCTGACTGTTTCTTCTGTTTTCCGCATCAGTGTTGTTGAGAATGTCTGCGCTGTTTTATCTGCCTTTAAACTAGTTTAAATAAAGACACTTGTGGTTTGTATCGGAGACCTCTGCGCCGAACTCGAACGCTTCTCACTGGATCTCACAGTGCTGTTTAGTGGTCGCTTGATCAAGACCTCGCGCTGTCTTTTGGGCAGAGATAATATATTTTAATAGTCAAGCTGCCGGACTGCGGACATCCCTGTGTTATGCCACTGTTTCTCAACTGGTGGGTCGCGAACTGTACAGTCAAAGAAAAAACATCAACAACAAAAAAGTAATTCTAAAAGTTTTTTCTGATGTGAGACTTTTGTGCGTGAATGCTGTTGACACTTCTGTCAGATGCAGTTTAAGTAAAGAGTGCCTGAGAAAAACGCGCAGTCCCGATTCAGTATCAGTGGTCAGATGAGAATTTGGCAGACTTAATGTCAGTTTTACATTTTGCCATTTATTAACTCTCTTCAGAAGGTGTATCTTGAACTACATGTTGTAATACGAACGACTGGTCAGTATTTGTACTGATTTAAGTCTCACAAACCAATTCATAAAAAAAGAAAAAGTTTTATTTCTAATCGAATATGACCGAAAGTAATTTGTGGTTCATGAAGTGAGTGAGATGTTAATTCAGTAACCACTCTGATTGATTCAGTGACTGAGTGAGCCATTTGAGAACGACAAACATCAACATCTGCAAAAGAACCAGGTATACAACCATTGGCCAAATCATGTAATAAACTGCCCCGCCATGAACACAAGATTATTCACATTGGAGAAATGGATGGACGGAGGGCAAATATGACAAACAGCAGTGATATATAGAGAGAGAAAGGTGTCAGGAACACTAAAGGAAGAGAGACGATGCATGCACACTAATCAGGCAGAAAGGCTGCATTATTAATGGCCATTACAGTGGAGAGTGCTCTGGCTACAGGAGGAGGGGCCACAGGGCTGCCGTACGCTACTTTACCAGCCAGTACGAATAATTACATGGGCATCCTGACGGGCACGATCAGTAGCCAGAGAGTAGATGAGCTACAACATGCCATGCATACACAATGATGATATCAATGCACTGTGCAATTTGTCAAGAACAAACCGTTTTCAACCTTTTGAAATATTTTTCATTCTGATGTAATCTGGGATGTGATGAATGTTAGTTAAAAAGCTGATATTGAAATGCTGTGAATGTATTGCTGATTTTATATAGGCTAAATTGTAGTGTTGTGCAAGAGGTAAAAATCTGGGCAATCTAAAAGCCAATCTGTGAAACATCGCCAGTGCAACCTTGAGTGACCTGGTTTTGCTCTGGGGGGACTGTCCCTGTAATATGTTTACTGTAAGTCACTTTGGATAAGTGACAAATGACATATTAGTAATTGGTCAATTCTAGCATAATGAATGTGACATTTGCAGTCAAAACAGTATTCTCACGAGAAGTAGAAATACCAGTATATTGAACTGTTTATGTGTATGTTTCTAAGCCCTTGCAGTCCAGACACCAGAAATCTCACTCTCTCTCTCTATATACACGCATATATATATATATATATATATATATACACACTTTTTGGGAGAAAACAAATTTTGAAGCTTTGTCTATCTATCTATCTATTTATCTGTCTGTCTCTGTCTGTCCGTCCGTCCGTCCGTCCGTCCGTCTATCTGTCTGTCTGTCTGTCTGTCTCCGTTTTCTTTTTAACATTATTGTGTGGGGAAAACAGCATTATGGATTTAGCATAACATTGAAATGCAGTGACTTTATAAATGTAGCTCTTCTAAAAAAAATAAAAAATAAAAAAATAAAAATGAAACAATTCTGAGACAGGCTGCAACAAAACCCCCAGATCACAGCACATTATCATTGCTGATGCTTTGTGCAAACTTGTGAGAGTCACAGATGCCACGACAAATTTGTTGGCAGGCCGACTGTTTGTTAGGTGTGCGCATGATCTCTGACAAGCATGAGAGCAGTAATGAGCCGCTGCCAATGAGTTTGCGAGCACAACTGGAGAGTGAGGCGGTGAGAAGTGGGAACTAAGAAAACCCATCAAAGTGCCAGCTTGCTAGCAAAGTGCCCGTTTTGTGCACATCGGTGCAGCGCAAATCGAATTTTGGAGTTGTTGCTGGAGTCGGGGTGGAAAATGATCTCGTAATTGGTTCACCTAGTCGGTGATTAGTAGTGCACACCTAAGCTTTGGAATAGCCTTCCTAGCAATGTTCAGGACCTGTTCTCTCTAGGCTGAAGACTCATCTGTTTATCCAGGCATAAAGTTAAATTTCCATTGTCTGCTGTTAATCCTGCTTCAGCAGCTCTGTATACTGGGAGCTTATTTCTCTCTTTTCATCTACCTCTTTTACATCATTAGAGGTACATATATATATTTTTTATTAAATAACAAATGTAACTCGTCATTTTTGTAATTTTTCTAGAACCCACGAACACTTCCATCACAATGACACTTTTATCACATCTCATATGACATCTTGTGTTTAACCTTTCTTTTTTTTGTCTGGCTAAGGCTAATTTCATAGATATAATTTTATGTATAATGCATAAAATTTAAACAGTTTTTTCAGAGTTTTTGCATAACAAATACTTGACTAGAAATAACAGGCCATAAAAGTATTATGGAAGTGATATATTCTTAATTTCATCCAAGCATCACATCTTATATTTCAGTGTTTTGTGTAAAATAGTTTAAGTCACTTTTAAAGGGATGGTTAATCTAAAAAAAAAATAATTGTCATAATTTAGTCACCCTCATGTTATAAGCTGTATGACTTCAGTTTATTTGATTGTTCGATCTTTCTTTCTTTCTTTCTTTCTTTCTTTCTTTCTTTCTTTCTTTCTTTCCTTCCTTCCTTCCTTCCTTCCTTCCTTCTTTCTTGTGTGGAACAAAACATTTTAAAGGGGTCCTATTATGCTCTTTTTCTAAGTCTTGATTTTGTTTTGGGGGTGTACTAGAACAGGCTCTCATACTAGGTTGTTTGAAAAACACATTATTTTTCACATATTTTACATTATTACAACACCTCTCTCCCCAGTCTGGCATGAACGGCTCGAATAGTTCCTGTATCAAATGAAGGCCCGCCTTCTGAAATATGAAATGTGCTGTGATTGGTTAGCTGAGCCAGTGTGTGTTGTGATTGGCAGCACTCGGCGCCTGGCCGGGAAATGTCATGCCTTACCATAGCCACCTGCCAGCTTCAGTGTAAATATTGCATCAAAATCAAATCAATTTGAGCGCAATTTAAACCC
>NW_015631718.1:81135-96193 GCF_001515625.1 Sinocyclocheilus rhinocerous
CTTCTCCTTTGTATGAACTGTCAGGTGTTTCTTCAGGTATGAAGCTCTCAAAAATGTTTTGCTGCATTGATCACATGTGTACAGTTTCTCTCCAGTGTGGATGTTCATGTGTTTCTTAAAGCTTGATGATTGTGTGAAACTCTTCCCGCACTGATCACAACTGAATGGTTTCTCTCCAGTATGAACTCTCATGTGACGCTTGAGACAGTTTTTTCTAGTCAAACTCTTTCCACACTGAGTGCAGGTGAAAGATTTCTTGGCTCTTCTTTTCTTTGAATCTTTCTGTTTGGTTTGAGACCAACTCAAAGTTTTTTCTCCAGTTTTGACATGATTTTTCTTCTCAAATTCACTTGATTCTTTATTCTCCTTGTTTTCTTCAATCAACTCTGAAATAAAAGTAAAAATGGTTCATTTTCAGTAACTCGTAAAAAAAACAGCGAAATGTGGACATAAGAAGGAACCCTGATAACAGAGTAAAGTAGATAATTGTTATACAAAATTTGGTCATTTTGTTGAATTTTTATGAATTATTTGTCCCTGAAATTTTTTCATGTGTGCGCCCCAGAGCACTTCTCTCTCGCTCAGACGCATAGCAACTCCAGGTTTAGGCTAAAGTAGCTTAATGTTTATCATACAATAACTACGCACATAACAAAACAATTGACACTTCATTTAATTTTCACTTTATTATACGTCACAAAAAAGAGGGGGAATGTGCAAAAGATCACTCATCTCACTAAAAAAGGCTAATATTATCACTTATGTTATGGTATTTTGCTTGCCCGTTATTACACATAGTACAACAACAATAATTTTTCTGTCCAACTTCAAAAATAGGTGCAGTTTTGGGGGAATTCATTGTATTTTTCAATTTATTTGGCTGAATTTGTCAAAATTTATGTAAAATGAATTTTATTTAGAGGAGGCAGAAGGGTTCGCCCAGAGCTCCACACAAGCAAGAGCTGCCACTGTGTGCCATTATTCTTCTACAGTATTATACAGAACTGACTGACAACTTCAGTGATTAAGAAATGCTCTTGATGTGTGATTATGTTGCAAATTAAAAAAAATGCATTTGGTGACTTTTGTTAAATCACTGACAAAACATTGACCAAATTGGATTTCTTGTTAATTTGATATTTTATAATAGTGATTTTATCATTTCAAAATATGAAGATAAAAGTAAAAATGAATGACTAATACGCCAATAAGTGCTCCTCTGCTGCCATCTACAGGTTATAGTGGTGATTTGATGTATTTTTTAAAGGGGTCCTATTATGCTCTTTTTCAAAGTCTTGATTTTGTTTTGGGGGTGTACTAGAACAGGCTCTCATACTAGGTTGTTCGAGAAACACATTATTTTTCACATATTTTACATTATTACAACAACTCTCTCCCCAGTCTGACATGAATGGCTCTAATAGTTCCTGTATCAAATGAAGTCCCGCCTTCTGAAATACGAAATGTGTTGTGATTGGTTAGCTGGGCCAGTGTGAGCTGTGATTGGCAGCACTCGGTGCCTGGTCGGGAAATGTCATGCCCCTTACCATAGCCGCCTGCGAGCTTCAGTGTAAATATTGCGTCAAAATCAAATCAATTTGAGCGCGATTTAAACCCGGATGATTGTAACCACTCTAAGTTTGTCTGCCTTGGGAAAGCTAGCGTGTCTCCGACATAGTGATAACACTCGTTGCCTTCTCTAGTGCAGCTCAACCAGGTCTCGTCCCATTCGTCGATCTTTGTGATATCACAAATCCCGGAAAATGTGCGTTGTAGTCCAAACGAGTCGTTCGTTGTAGTTTTTGAAAAGTGATTTCTGTTAAATAAAATATCTCCTTTTGAAGTGGACTTTGAGCTTTGTAACTTTGCAGATCTTGTTTTATGCTCAAACAGCAACATTACAGACTAACTAAAGTTGAAAAAGTGAAAAAGCATAATAGGACCCCTTTAAGAAAAGAAAGTAAGTTAGTCATACAAGCTTTAAATGACGTGGGTTTATAAAAAAAATAATTTCATTTTTGGATGAACTATCCTTTTAACAATGTGTAGTGTGAAAATTACCATACAGATACATTGAATTGAAAAAAAAAACACCTTTTACTAACAAAATACACATCTAACAAGGAAATAATGACTAAAATATGAACTTCCTGCTTTCGATTTTCAGCTAAATGGAGTACACAATGATTTATTAGTTCATTTATTTTTGGACATGACACAAACAGGACAAAGCAGCCACATAGTGAGAAGAAGTGACATGATCAAACAATAAGTGAAGTGAAATCGAGAGGGAAGTAAAGGGGTGTGTGTGAGTGGATGTGTGACAGGGAGGTGTGATGCTTATCAAGGGACACTGGGCAGCTGAGGCCCTGCTAATTGGGTTTGAAGGAATCAGCTAACTGTGTGAGTCATGGGGAATATAGTCCTCACCATGAGACCCACACTCTCCCTTTTTTCTTTTTCAGCAGAGCAGGTGCAAGATTTCCAAATACGTGAAACTGAACAGGTGAAAGATTTCAAATAGCTGATATACAGCGTAACACCGGTGCAGGTGTAAGATCAGATAGTAGATCAGATGTTTGATAATATGAACACAATGGTGTTCTAAGCCCTGCTATGTCTTTCTTTCTCTCGCATTCTCTTCCTCTTTCTTCCTCCTCAGACTCTCTCTCTCTCTCTCTCTCTCTCTCTTTCTTTTTATTGGTTTTGCCTTATTCAATTAAACTCAGTATCAGGCAACAGCTCTGGTTGGCTGAATGTGGGCTGAAATCACATTTACTACTGCCTCTGCAGACATCCCATCCCATCACACACACACACACACACACACACACACACACACACACACACTTTCCTCTTCTCTGTCTTCAGTACAGTTCTAGCCCCAGGGCATGGTTACTCTAAAATGTTGCTTGAGTGGGGTACATTGTGGGCTGCCATTGTCTGTCAGGGCTCTGTGATGGAGTCCATTTTCAGTCTGTCAGGCTTGCTGGGTCTGGTTACAGGCACAGCGCTGATAACGTATTACCGGTGACTGAGACTGGAGTTTATTCACTGATTAAACCCACAGGATACGAGAGAGTGAAAGAGAGACTTCTGACGACTAGTTTGGTGGTAGGTGCTTTCATATAAAGGGATCTGCAACGAAATGCATATACTGAGTTATGATACATTGTTGGATCCAAACCTAGCAACATGTGCAGCATGTGCCAAATATACTGTGGAAAGTAATCTTGTTATTTAAAATACAAACTATTTAGGTTTTGTTAGCAGGAGTGGTCAGAGTTGTTTTTATTTTGTATTTATTTATTAGACAAAATCTGTGCTGTAGATTGAAAATGTGTGGAATCATCTTGTAATGGACAGGTAGGTGTGTGTTTGATATGCAGGTGTGGGTAAGGTGTGCACATGCAGGACAGGTTTTATGTGACGTTCTTATTTTGGCAGGTGTTTTCACAGAAAAATGTGCTCGAGATTCAACATTTGTGGATATTAGCACAAAGCCTGTGGCGGTATTATATTTTCATATCAGAATAATTGTTAAAGCTTGGTATACAGTATTGAAATAAGTTACAGTTGTGTTTAATAACTTCATAAAACAAAAATGGCTTGTTTATAAATACAATAAAATAATACACATAATGTGTAAATGTTTTAAAAAATATTCTGTCCAAAGTATTTAAGTATTTGGTGGTGTTTGACAAAGTGTATATACAAAATTCGGAACGGCTGTTTGAAAACATGTAAATGCTGTTTGACTTCTTTTATGCATTTTTATTTAATTCTGTGATGGAAATTACAAATAAAACATTTTTGGGTGGCTTGTTAAAGATAACGTCACAGCTAGCACTGGTGTATTAAATGCTCTATATCTATCTGTCTGACTGTCTGTCTGTTTAATTTGAGGTTTTTTTTTTATTCGTGTTTTTTGATTTATTGGAAATGACACAACACAAATTGTGTGTTCCTTATGACCTTATTTGTTTTCTTCACATCAAATCTCATGTTTCAACCTAAGCTCTTAACTTATGTCATTGTCCTCTCGGTGAACAAGTATTTGAAAAATTGCGGCAAAATGTGGTTATTTGTTTGATCAGGATGGAAATTAAATGAGGGACAGTTGTAATAAAAAAAAATATAAAAATAGGCCTGTGTCATTATCACACAATAAATGGTTTATATTTATTTCACTCTCTGTTTAAATCAGGGGTGTTTAGTCCTGCTGCTGGATGGCCACCTTCCAGCAGAATTTAGCTCCAGCCCTAATTAAACATGCTTGAATCGGCTAAATGAGGTCTTCAGAATAACTAAAAACGTCCAAGCAGGCTTGTTGGAGCTAAACTCTGCAGGGAAGTAGCACTCCTGGAGCAGAATTGGAAACCCCTGTTCTAAATCATTTATTAATCTTTATTTCTTTATTAATTGTATTATCCTTAGTATTTATTAGTCTTTTATCATAGTTTTTAACATAGTTTTTAAAAAATAGTTTTTATGTTGAAAGCTGTTAGTTTTATAAATCAACCCCATTACAAAAGTTACTGAAGTTTAAGTGCCTAAAACGGTTCAGTAGTAATTAATCTATTTAGACTTGTGGTGTTTTGGCTTTGGAGAGTAGGGGGATCCTCACACACTTTATTACTTAGATATTTCTCGTTTATGTTTCATTTATTTATGTAATAATTTATTTATCATTTAATTATTAAAGGGATAGTTCATCCAAAAATAAAAACTCCACCACGTCATTCCAAACCAGTATGACTGACTTTCTTCTGCTAAACAAAAAAAATAAGATCTTTTGAACAATGATGTTAACCAAACCATTGAATGGAGGAAAAAAAAAAAGTATGTATTGTCAAAATAGAATTGATGTTCCACAAAATAAAGTAAATCCACCAAGTACCAAGTCAAACAAGCACTTCATTAAGATTTAAGATAAATATTATTTTAAGATTTTAATTTTTTTGGTAAGAAGCGTATAGAAATACAAACCAAATGTGGATAGTATAGCTCAAATTGTCACAATATGGTTGCAGGAAGACAAGTGCAATGAAGAAGATTCAAATTCAAAAAACAATCTTTAATAATATCCATAGATCCAAACCCAGAAGGCAAGCAGACACAACCATCACATAGACAACACCAAATAAAGACTAAAGAGAACAGTCAAAAGACACACACAAAAAAACTCATTTGTGATTTTTTTTTAAAAATTTATATATTTATTTATTTTTGGACTGAGAAACTGCTTTGAAACAGCCTGGTCTGTATAAAATAGTTTAATTCTAGTTAGCAAGTAGTCCATTTGCAGACACTTTTATCCAAAGTGACTCTTATTTCAGAAACATTCTCCCTGGAAAAACCTTTGAGTTATTTTCTTTTTCAGTGACACATTGCTCACTACTTGCAGGGTTTGAACCAGCTGCATTCAGATTGCCAGCCTTGAGCTTCAGCCACTACACAACTCCAGTGTGGCCATCATGCATTTGAACAAGAAATTGCACCTTCATTGCAAAGTTTTGCCAAAATATTTTATTGAAATCTACCATCCAAGGTCCTTTTGTAGTGCTGGATTGAACACAGACTACATTTTCTGCTTCCAAATTGTAAGGTCGCATATCGCTGAATGAATCACACCAGGAACCTGAGCTCTTCCAGCCCTCACACTCTCACTCACAGACAAATGCATATGTTTGAGATGCTTATCGCTGAATGTCCTGCATTGATATTTTTGTTTGTGTTCATTCCCATCAGTAGTAGGAGCAGCAGGGGAGAGACTCAAATCAATCCCAGTCAGGCTATAAAGCAGTCAAAGGTGTAGGTGGGTCGGGCCGGGGGGCCATGGATGTCCAAGTGTGGATGATTTTACTGAGTGTGTGATTGCTTCTCGTCAGGTGGGCCAGCCCCCTGTCACACTCTAAAATGAGAAAAACATGATGCCGACAACAATCACAAAGGTGTAGGAGAGAGAGAGAGACAGATCCTAATGCTTCGCTGTGAGGATATGTGCATAACTACCTGTGTCCTGCTGGAAAGGCACATTGCTGTGGTCTGTTGTGGCCTTGACACACACACTTATCCAGTTTCAGTTTAGTACTAACTCAGAAAACTCGCACATTAACACATTCTGGACAAATTAATTCAGGTGTGCCGCTTTTGTACGGCACTATTATAGTTAGTGAAATGTTTCGCTTAAAAGATTTGGTTCACTCAAAAATTTACATTTGCAAAAAATGTATCATGTCACCCTTGGGCCATCCAAGATGTAGACAAGTTTGTTTCTTCATCAGAACAGATTTGGACAAATTTAGCATTACAAACATTGCTCAGCAATGGATAAATGAATGGATGCAGTCAAAATGAGAGTTCAAACAGCTGATAAAAGCATCACAATAATCTACAAGCAATCCACATGACTACAGTCCATCAATTGACCTCTTGTGAAATGAAAAGCTGCATATTAGTGAAAAAACAAATCCATCTTTAAACCTTTTTTAACTTTAAACCGTAGTTTCTGGCCAAAATACCAGTCCCTAATCCATAATAAGGCTTCCTCCAGAGAAAAAGTCCATTCAATCAACTGACATATTTGCTTAGAACTGCTTTGAACTGTTTTTGCTTGTAAACGGTGCTTGGTCTTTATATATCTCTCTCCTGACTGAAAAGAGACCATTTTTTTTCACTGGTGAAAGCAATATTACGGACTCAAATTTTAGCTGAAAGCCTTTACTTAAAAAAAGTTTTAATTACAAAATAAGCATTTTAACTACAGTACATATGCTACACCCAGAGCTAATTTATTAAACAACAAATATATGTAACAGATGGACAAATCAGACACATTATTATTTGTTATATTTAACAAATAATCCAACAGACCCTTCACCCAACAATCGGACTGGGTGCTGGGATGTCTGTGAATGACCCCCCAGGACACTGGTTACCATGGCAGCCAGGAAACCTCAGCCGGATAACACAGCTTTTATGGCCCCATGGAATTCTGAGTTTTACTCTCACTTAATTCACTGTGAAACAGACACATACTGCCTACAGAAAAGGACTTATTTCAGTAATTCACAGACAAACCTTTCTATGAATGAACATTCACAGCCCCAGGTCATTGTGTGTATTATTACTGTTCTTGTATATTGTCTTTTGTATGGTATACTGTTTTATGCATACTATAATTGCACTCCTTTCTGATGCACTCCAACATACGCAAGCATCGTTAAGTCTTTTAAGTTTAAACGTGACTCGAATGCTGATAAAACAAATTGTTTGAGAAATAGAAACAAGCACATTGATTTCAGTTCATTATATTTACATAATGTCAAATGAATGTAATGAATGTAATAGAGTCTGATTACCTAAAACTTCTAATGACAGCAGTGTAATAATACTATATATATATATATATATAGCGCAACATGACACAACAGCTACATTTAAGAGAGAATTCCACTAAATGCTTATAAATGCTCCTCTTTTTGTTAACACTACTGCTACTTCAAATGTCTTTTTCTGCTGCACTTTGTTCCTGTAGTCGACAGTGCCAACTAGCAGTTTGGCTGTGTGGTTGCAGAATGATGCACAGACACAGACATGAGACAGCAAAGCCTGTGCTGTGCATTTAGTGGAAGCTGTCACTGTGATTTACTATTTGATTCACCATTTCTATGAGGGGTGTTCTAAAAACACCATTTTATCAGAATTGTATCAGTATCACAGTTTTTCAGTTCGGTTTGAGTATTTTTTACAAACCTAGACGGCACCCATTCACTGCAGAGGATCTATTGGTGATCAAGTGATGTAATGCTAAATTTCTTCACAATCTGTTACAATGAAGAAACAAAATCCTCTACATCTTGGATGGCCCAAGGGTAACTTATCATTTTTGGTTGAACTGTTCCTTTAAGAGAGATGTCTGTGTACATTTTCTTTTGATCACAGTAGCAGTTATTCATTAAATTATTATCAAATATTGGAGAAGAGCATTATAAGTCAGCATTTGTTAGTCAGGTGGTGTAGTTGAGCACTGTTTCAACATTTTAAAGAGCTGTAACAGGTGCTACCATTCTGGGGACTAAAGTAGCACAAACAACATGTGCAAATAAATGGTGCAATCAGCTGTAGTAATTAATGTTTGGTTGAGCATTGGGGACCGTTTTTTTTTTTTTTTTTGGCTATTATGTTTGGTGCAAAAATGTAATATTTCACATTTAAGCCAGCTGGATGTTTTATTTAACAGGGACTTATGGTGAAACCAAATTGCCAGTTGTAGTTACTACTTCACAGCCCATCTTCTGTTGCAGACGGAATATCCTTGATATGCCAATAGCAGCACTGTAGTGGATGTCCGGACCTCTGTATTTTTCCAATAACAGAAGTTGTAAAATAACTACCTTATATGAATTATGCTTTGGTGCTGCAAGGATAAAATGCCAATATAACAGATCTTCTCATCTGAGATGCCTCAGCGGTAGGGGTGTGTGATATATCGGCCTATCGTCTGTGATAATATTGTAATTGTTGTTTTAACAATGTGCGATTTGACATTATGGAGTATTTTGCAAAAACCATACAAAACACCCCTAGAGAGCGCACACATACATTACGTGAAGTCTAGACTAGTGCGCGTGCACATTTAGAGTGTGTTCTTTCACTGCATGATTCAGTCTATTAAAATGCATTTAGAATGATCACAAATTCAAGACATGGGGGCAGAAAATGTATATATTTATACCACTTCATATAGTTAATCAATTTCACACGAAGAGTGCCGTTTTTCTCCAAAAAATTACCATGATTACAAATGTGATATTGATTTTTTATAACAGCTCAATAAATAAGAAGCTATTTAAGAGACTTACGTTTTAGACACCATATTGTCTGTTTTTGCTCTATTTCGCCAACAAAAATCATTCCAAACACAGCCACAGCGCTGTTTTGTGTCTCTGAGCAACATGACGGTGTTTCGTTCTTGAATGAATCAACCGTTTAATTGATTCGGTTCAATCGAGAAAAGATTAATTTCTATCAGTGTGAATAAAAAAAATAAAAAATAATATTTATGTTTAATCATTTTAGACACGTGGTTTTACTGAAGGCTACCAGGATAATTATAACTGAGTTTATTAAATTCATTTTCTATCAGTGTGAATAAAAATAAAATAAATAATATTCATGTTTAATCATTTTAGACACGTGATTTTGCTGAAGGCTACCAGGATAATTATGACTGAGTTTATTAAATTCATAAACATAAACTATATTTCCAGTTTGTAGCGTGGATCATTCATTGCAACATTTAATCTGATTCTCATGTTTAAGAATCTGTTATCTTGGAAAAATAATTTATGCTACTACTGCCCACTGCCTTGGTTTTAAACATATATTATTATCCAATTTATGAGCCTTAAAACATCTTAAAATGCAGACATGTAGGTCAGGAAAATCAAAATTTTCGCGGGGGACCATGCCCCCGAACCCCCCTACCTATCTTCTTCTTGGGACCTCTGTATTTATAAAAACCTGCGTACGGCCCTGACTGTAGTTTTAACCTAGATATGGATAGATAGCTGTTTTAACTTCTTAACTTTGTTTCTATAGTTTGGAGTTTTTAAGGTTAAATTAGCCATAATTTCTCTGTTTTTGGCTGTCCTTCAAAATTAGTAAAAATGTTGAAAATAAACAAATATGATTAATTTATGAATAAATGAATGAATAAATAAATAAACAAAGTCCAAATTATTAACATCAGACAATACTCAAGGGTCAGGGATAATTGCTTTAACAATACTTTAAAACAGTTTAATTTTCCAATGCTTCTAGTCAAAAGTGCTCCAAACTGAAGAATCATATACATTTTTGACTGTAACTTGTGTTTTGTTGAGGGTTGTAGTTTATTAATGGTTTGTTGTTTAAAGGTCAATGTGTTTATTATTCTGTGAATGGGGTTTTCATTTGAGTCCTTGTCACCATGTTTATTGTAGAGATCCTAGGAAAATTAGTTCCCCCTCAGGAACTCGAGCTGCGTTTGAAACGCTTTGGGAACACCCCCAGCGTGACCATGCTCTGAATCACATATGAAATCAGTCCAATAGATGGGCGAGACGTCATGGGCGGGTGACGTTGCGACCAGGAAGCTATAAAAGCACGAGAGGTGGAACCGGCTTCAGCTTTTTGTCATTCAGCAAGCGCTCTGTGTGTGTGTCAGTCGCTATCTGTTTGTGAGTCTTATTTAGTGTTGTTTGTCCACTTATAAGCTCCATTATGCCAAGCTTTAGCAAAAGGAAGCATTTGAATTTCTGAGGGCCGGCCCCTCTGGGGAAGAGCGGTGTACACCTCATTATACGGTGGCCGTCTCTCCTCAGTGCTCTTAGGATATCAATCTGCCAACCCTGCCACCTACGGTGCTTCAGGGCGCAGCGGTCTTCGGCGAGCGCTTCTCTCAGTCACCGCCCGGAAACGTAGCGGTACTAAGAGGCTCGCTACCTCTTGGGAGGTTTCTAGGGCAGCCAGTTCGGCTGTTCCCTGCCGGTCCGCCGCTTCAGGGCACCGTCCTAGCCGCTCTAAGTGCAGCAGAGGCCAGTCTCGAGAGACTGGTTCCCTTAGTAGGTCACCTGGCGGCGTGGGAAGGGCGCAGCAGCCTCCAGCGAGCGCTTCTCTCAGACACCGCCTGGAAACGTAGTGGTACTAAGAGGCTCGCTACCTCTTCGGAGGTTTCTAGAGCAGCTAGTTCGGCCGTCTCCTGCCGCTTCGCCGCTTCAGGGCACCGACCTAGCCACGCTGATTACACCAGAGATCTAATTATTCATTATCTCAGTCTCGAGAGACTGTGTCTCAGTGGGTCCTGCACACTGTAGAAAGAGGCTACCGAATCAGTTCGGTTCTTCTCCGCCTCGTTTCAACGTGGTCATTCCTACTCTGGTGGGCCCCGAGCAGGCTCTTGTAATGGAACAAGAAGTTAACACTCTCTTGAGGAAGGAGGCCATTGAGGTGGTCCCTTCTCTCGACAGACAGTTTGGGTTCTACAGCCGGTACTTCATCGTCCCTAAGAATGATGGAAGTTCCTGAGGTTTGCTTTTGGGGGCAAAGGCTAACCGGGTTCTTCCGTCGGCCTTGCCACTCTCACCCCGCACTTTCACGAGGTGTGTGGATGCTGCTCTGGCTCCTCTGTGACTCCAGGGCATCCACATACTCAACCACATCGATGATTGGTTGATATTAGCTCAATCTGAGCAGATGGCGGTTCGGCATCGAGATGTCGTTCACGCTCACTTGTAAGAGCTGGGGTTTAGACTTAACGCCAAGAAAAGTGTGCTTTCTCCAGTACAGAGAACCACTTATCTGGGTGTGGTGTGGGATTCGACCACGATGCAGGCACGTCTGTCTCCTGCTCGGTTCGAGTCGATCCTCACTGCAGTCACGAGAGTGAGAGAAGGCCGGTCACTCACTGTCAGCAGTTCCAGAAACTGCTGGGTCTGATAGCAGCTGCGTCCAACGTGATAGCTTTTGGCCTGCTGTACATGAGACCACTATAGTGGTGGCTCAAGACCAAGGGGTTCTCCCTGAGGGGACATGCCTTAGACATGTGGAGTAACCTTGGTTCTTGTCTCAGGGCCCGGTGCTGGGAGCTCCTTGTCGCCGCGTAATGCTAGCGACGGACGCGTACCTCACCGGTTGAGGAGCGGTCATGAGTGGCCTTGAAACACTTTCTCCCAGACCTAAGAGGTTGCCATGTGTTGGTGCACCAATGATACAGCGGCGGTTTCTTAAATCAACCACCAGGGAGGTCTGCGTCCGCGCTCCCTTTACAGGCAGGCGCACCAGATCCTTGTGTGGTCCCAGGGCAAACTCCTCTCACTGAGAGTAGTTCACATTCCTGGGCAACTCAATATGGGAGCAGCCATCCTGTCGAGGCAGGGGCCGAAGCCCGGGGAATGGAGACTTCACCCCGAGGTGGTGAAGCAGATATAGAGAGTTTTTGGCCAGGCTCAGGTGGACCTGTTTGCGACTCGAGAGACATCGCACTGTCCCCTCTGGTTCTCTCGGACTCATCCAGCTCCTCTTGGACTGGACGCTACAGTACAGACAGACTGGTACAGATGTGGTCGACGCTTCGTCTGTATGCCTTTTTCCTGTTCTGAAAAAGTTCTGAAGAGAGTGTGCCGGGACGGGGTCCGTCTACTGTTGGTAGCCCCGTTCTGGCCGGTCCGAGTATGGTTCTCGGACCTGATTTCCCTTCTCGACGGCTCTCCATGGGAGATTTCCGTCAGGAGGGATCTCCTCTCACAGGCGGAGGGTACTATCTCACCCCCCCCTGCGCCACTCTTGGCTCCTTTCTCTCGCCTTAGCTGTGTTCTTCCACACTAGGCAGGGATTTGTAAGTCTGGCCGTGTGGGCATCGTTTTTAACGTGCCGTCAGATGAGCATATGGTAATGATTTTGTAATTGTGTGTGTGTGTGTGTGTGTGTGTGTGTGTGTGCTTGCGTGTGTGTTGAAGAGGCAGGGAATGAATACAGGTAAAGTTGAGCATTTTCATTGTTGCCGACTACACCAACATCCTTCCATATTAGTTTTATATCAACCTAATTTTATTTATTTATTCGTTTTTTTTTATTTTATTTTAATAATGGATAAATATACACAAATGATAGATAATTGTGTGTCTCACTTTGTCTTTATTATTTGCACCTGCACTCAAAAAGACTTAAAACTTGCACGTCACCCATATGGAAATGTGCATAAATGTACAATATTTATACGACTAATCAACAGTATCAGGGAAACAGGAAATAACACTTCCTCCAGGCTCCGTGACTTCCAATAATAGTCACAGTGTCTTACACATACACGGTTTCAAACAGTAACAGAGCGGGTGTTTAGTGTGACACACTCATACCACACAAAACTGCAAAGGATGACACCCAGATTAAACCCATGGATGTGTGAAATGCGTGAAAGTGTGAGCATTGCTGAAGTGCAAGATAGCTAAAGAGAGCAGTCACGCTCTGATGAAGACACGTAGCTGGCCACTCGCTGCCCGCCCACAGCTTGAGTAAAGAACAGTGCTGTGATTGGCTCATTACACACATGGAAGGTTTTCGGTGTCTTCCAGACCCTCTCACGGCAAACAGCGAACAACTTTAATCAAACTAACACATACTTGCAGAGCTTGTATGTGTGTTTAGGCAATAGATAGTAAAGTTAAGAATTACGGGCAAAATTACACAGGTTGATTGAGATGGAGAAAAATTCACAGAGGTGGAGGGAGGGAGAGAGAGCATGAGGGAGAGCGTACGGTTCTCGAAATGAGAAATGAATAAAACATAACACTGTCCTTGTGGATTGGCCCCATTGCAGTGCTTTCAGTGGCATGTCAAGAAACACAATTACATGCTTGATGAGAGAACCAGTGCAATTTAGCGCTTACACTCAGATTACAGCAGAGAACATGAGGTACAGTGGCGGCTTGCTTAATGAAAACGGTGTCTTATGCTGCTGGGTCCGAGTCTGATTCTCAGCCAGAATGCAGTCCCAGGATCATATTTGCCTGATAGTCGACTTAACGAGATATTCAGCCATTTTAAGTCAGATTTCAAATCACAAGCAGTTTATATGTTCAGTCTGAAGTGATGCAAAAACAAATGCAAATGGAGCACGGGTACTGACAGGAAGTGAATAGGGAAATTTACCTGCCATTCACTGTTACACCTATTTGGTACTGAAATGTACTTAACTGCTGTATGTAAGTTTGGACTGTACGAAAGCATTGAAATACCATAATATGATACTTAGAAAACACATATTGTACTTGTTTCTCCGAAAAACAGTGCTACTGTAAGGTCCACACACTTGGCCCAAGGAAGGTATCCAGTGGTGGCTGAAGGTTTCTTGCGTGTTCGGCCTTTTCAGCGTGCAAAGTTATTCAATTTAGGTTAACCTGTTAACCTGCACCCCCATTTTGGGACTCACAGCTGAAAATGACCTACCTAACTTAAAATTGTAACAGTTCCTGCCAACAGTGTGCTACACACACAATTTTTTGGAAAGAAGAAATTTTGGACAGAAGACCCTCTGGGCTTTACTATCCATCATCCAGAGTTGATAATGCTCAAAAAGATAAAAAGTTACAGACACTGAAGTGCCTTGAAAAAAAATTGTACCACACAGAATTTTTTATTATTTCATATAAAAATACATGAAATCAGTCCTGGAGCAACCCAGAAAAGTAATGGGTTGAAAGTCACATGTCTCATGAGTTTATATTTCAAATCTGAAGAAGATACCATGAAAAATGAGATTCCTGCAACCATTTTTCTGAGATTATGTCTAGTCCCCCGCCCCTGTTTGAGGAAAAATATTTACCAAATGTATTGAAGGGTTCTACAAACTATTTTAGTCATTATACATACAACTGCATAGTTTTTAAATTATAAAACAATAGAAAAAATCTTAGACATTGTATAAGTGATTTATTTGAGCACTAGAAAAATACAATAAGAATCATTTTTGAGTAATAAGTCATACAGATGATAATCATGCAGATACAGCCACATGCCCCACAAAACACACACACACATATATGAAAAATGTTGAAAAAAAAAAGAAAAAAAAAAGAATTATTTGTGCAAAAAGCCGATCGCTAAGTTACTCCCCCATCAGATGACAGGTGCGTCACAGCGTGCATCACGAGCCATCACAAGAGAGCGCCAGAATTTAAATAAACAATATTCTGCGTATCTTTGACTATTTTTTTAGTGGATGGCCTCATTCTGTTTGTGACACTGTATGCTACAAAACCTTTGCTTTTTACTACCAATATGCAGTTTTTTGAGCGTAAGTTATTCCATAACGGACACAAACAATAACTGTCCCCGAAGAAATGAGACGTAAACAAAGGAATTACCATCCATATTACAACGTTATTGTTTCGTTGGACTAAAAGTGCTCTATGGGATGTTGTTCAGTGGACCCTTACCTTTCTAACTAAACCGGGATTTACAGCTGTGGATGCGTTTATGACTCGTTATTACGATGAATCTGGTACGTACTGCG
>NW_015631718.1:96440-101217 GCF_001515625.1 Sinocyclocheilus rhinocerous
GTGCAAACAAAGAGTGTTCAGTGCGCCGGCGTCCAGGTGCGGGTTAAAAGGTTAAATTCAAATCTGACTCCATTTTAATATGACCTCAAATTTAGATTGTCATACGAATTGGTTGCTTGACCATTTCTAAATATTATTATTTTGACATTATTCTATTTAACTCTTTACTTTATATTTACTCGTTCATTGGGAATCTATGTCGCTCAGCGTGCCTCACGTTGGCCTTTTTACGATGAACATTAGCCAGAGGTTATGACTAATACTATTTAATAGGTCGCCCATGCTTACCATTCTTTAAATATTAGTTCTGTTTAGCCCCCTACAGTTACCCATGTACAACTTAGTTAAAGCTCAAAACAATAATCAGTGGTTATGCTAGCACTAGTTGTCTAACATACACCTTCACTTAATCTACTTGAGAAAATAATTTCAGAGTAATCAGAATAATCAAATGTAACAATTTATTATCAGTCAGGTAAATATGTATTATGCCAATTACATAGCCAAATCAAAGATATCAAATCAATACAATACATAAAATTATCAAAGATGAATCTAAGAGTAAGATGCATACCTGACTTTTAGAAAAATACATAGTATGAAGTGTGTGAACACACTTCATACCACAAGCTCATTCCGGCTACAGAAGGCCCTGATCTTCTTGCAGTTTTCACTTAAATACCTTAAGACCAAGACAATCATCCCCCGAAATGGAGACAGATTGAAATTTGCATTGATCAAGTAGAGTTAACACCTTTTGGGACAGAAAGTAATTTGCATGAAAGGCACTGGGAAATGGCACACCCTCTTTAGTGAGCCAAATATTTCTAAACTCTTAGGATCTGTATCACCTTTTAGTTTACTTCTTGTAAGAATGAGACCATTTTCCAGACGCCCTGAGACTATTCAAATGATACCAAACATGACTGTAAATATCACCTGCATTCATGTAGAACATTATATTCTACTATTGACCATTCTGAGTGAGCTGAGTGAAGGGAAGGATGGGTGAGGGGAAGGAAGGGGATGAGGAGGAACCAATGCATATAATGTAACAATTTATTATCAGTCAGGTAAATATGTATTATGCCAATTACATAGCCAAATCAAAGATATCAAATCAATACAATACATAAAATTATCAAAGATGAATCTAAGAGTAAGATGCATACCTGACTTTTAGAAAAATACATAGTATGAAGTGTGTGAACACACTTCATACCACAAGCTCATTCCGGCTACAGAAGGCCCTGATCTTCTTGCAGTTTTCACTTAAATACCTTAAGACCAAGACAATCATCCCCCGAAATGGAGACAGATTGAAATTTGCATTGATCAAGTAGAGTTAACACCTTTTGGGACAGAAAGTAATTTGCATGAAAGCACCTGCATTCATGTAGAACATTATATTCTACTATTGACCATTCTGAGTGAGCTGAGTGAAGGGAAGGATGGGTGAGGGGAAGGAAGGGGATGAGGAGGAACCAATGCATATGTGAGAGACGTTTTCCCGCATTTTCTCTCAGTGAGATGTGGAAACAAGTCTGTATGTTAATGCACTGTGTGTATATTGTCCGTCTCAGAAGATCAAAGTGTCTGAGGTTTTGTAATTCTTACACTACACCCAGTTATTCTACTTTGAAATTTGTTTTGGTCTGTGATTCTGTCCACTGCCAGTTTACCCAATAGTATTTCAATACCCTGGGTTGCCAGTTGATGGAAAACAGAGCATATTGCAGTCATGGAAGCCAGCAAACAAACTGGGTAAATAGCCTCAGCATCTGTCTAGAAAACTCTATGAGCAGAGGAATATTAAAACGCGGATGAATCAACTTATCAACTTACAGTGTAAGGCTTGTTGCCTTCCATTGTCAGCTGCATTGCTGACATAGCTGCAAAACTACAATCCCACAAGTCCCATTGTGAATGGCATAAATAAAAAATAAATACACATAAATATAAAAATATAAAACTGTTAGTTTTATAAAAGTAGTTTACGAGCATAGGGAGTCCGAATCTATGAAGTATTTAGTAGTGTTTCATGGGAGTGGATGGGCGCTAAAGAGTTCTTCAGGTGCGATTGGCTTCTTTTGATTCTCTGACTGGTGGAGATTCCTGAATATTTTAAAAAATAAGTTGATATAAAATGTGGACTGACATATTCAACAAAAGTATATACCTTTGATTAATAACCTCGTAGCTCACAGCAGATCTGTCTGTAAAGGCTTTATACGTTATTGTTAAAAATCAATTCCCCTATAAATGAATGTGAATGTAACTTCCACAACCTGTTGACTGTTGAAGTCTATTAAAACCTGTACTCCAAGAAATATAACTATAACAGTAACTCTATTACCATCCATACCAACGGAAGATAACATTCTGTTTATTATAAGCATGCACTGCAGTTATGTCGTCTGCTGCTTTAAATGCTTGAAAGTGATTCAACAATATATTTCCTCTGTGACGTTATCATTATAGCTGTGGTGTGGACTTCCCTATTCTCATAGAATTAGAACAATTATTAAAATTTTGTAGTTGTAGGTATTGTTATAGTTATCATACTTGGTGCGAACGGGCCTATAGAACGCAGCACTAGTTTACATGATAAATTTTGGCGTTTTCTTCTTGGTTTTCACTAATTTCTTTGTTTAGTCTCAGTTTACATTAAGTCTTCAGCCAAGCCTGAATCACCACCATTTGCTTTTCCTCAGGGTGCACGCATCTCTCCAGTTCTCATTCTCTCTCCTGCATCGCCTTGTTAAATACGGCGGGCATGGGGAGTGTGGCCAGCAGTAGCGCACGTGGCCAGCATCCCCTGGAGCGCAGTAATCTCTGCGCTTTCATCCAGCTGAATTTCCCCAGGTGCCCACCTGCCTCCAGAGCAGCAGAACAACTCAAGGAAAACAACACTTGTAAATGATCAACTTGCCGTGATTATAAGAAGCTTTCACAATTGTAGTTAATATTTAATTTCCATATAATGGACTTGGTTTTAGATTAGCAATACCAAGCTGTTGTTTTTAAACGCACCTTTAAGACATCATAGTGATGCAAAGATAAAGCCCAGAGCAACATTTTTCGATTGCTCTGTTTCTCACCAAAGCTGCCTACCTCAAGTTTTCTCTTTCCCTCTGAGGTACCGTCAAAAATTCCACCTGAGCAAACATGGCCAAACAAAACAGCTTGTGTGTAGAGCAATAAAAGCGCACAGCCCTTTATCAGGGGAACTCAGGCTAGCACTTGTCCATCTCATTGGCCCGGCGGTCATGGCTGGAGACTCGATCCTGTTCCACCATCCACACACCTAAATCCACCTGGTGCCTCATTAGATTCCCACCATCACAGTCCCCAATAATGTCATCATAAGTCCTTTACGCTAACAGCGTGTCCCTTATTGAGACTAATGGGGGAATTAGGGGCCACTCTTCCCGGGGGCCGTGAGCCGTGTATCTTATTGGCAGTTATATGGGCTGACTGCAGGGCTGCACAGGTATCAAGGCCAGTCTACAATCTCTCTTCACTTCGCCCCAAAGGATACGCTATCTTTGAGTTAGTGAGAGAGAAAAATACAGAGCTATGAAACCAAAACCAACCTTTGTGCCATGCCAGTTGTATTTATTTGTTTTTTTATATATATTTATTTCCACCCTTTTTTCCCACTGATTTCCCAGGATCCACAACTTCTAGGCTCTCCAAACTGGGGACAACATCCTTGGGTCTAAGAGGAACGTTTTTTTCCCTGTTTGTTTCTTATATTGAAGAGAAAAAAAAGATATAAAGCAGGGCAGGGGAAGATGAGAGAGAACCTCAGCAATATTGGTCATAATGGATCTATATATTACTTAGGGGTGGGGGGAAATCAATGCAGCATAGTATTGCAATATTCATTTATTTATTTATTGGTGACAATGTATCAATACATGGAATCCAAGTACTGATATTTTTACTATACCGATAGCAAATATGAAAATATTAACCTTTCGGTACTGAATCATAAAATCAAGGTTTTGAATCATAATCATAAAATCAAGGCTTTTTCATATCAATACTGGTGCATGCAACATTTAACAGGTTTTTATGACAGTGTTGGTCAGTCTGTCTGTCTGACAATCCCATTTTACACAATGCAAATGAAGCGAGATAAATACTGAGTCTGAGAATGGTATCCTATTAGATAAACAGATGTTGATAAAGTTCGGGACATTCTGCAGTTGGAAAAAAAAAAAAAAATAATAATGAACTGCAATATAACACAATGTTATCGCAATACTCATCCTATCCCAAAATGTTTAAAATCTCAGTATCATGATAGCATTGTACCATGGTGATTCCCACCCCTAATATTACAGTGGCAATATAGAAATGTACCTGTATTGTAAGTGTGGGGATCAGCTCTGTACAATCCAGCACATGTCAGGGTGTCACTGAGGCTGCTGTCACTCAAGACAATAGAGTGCAACAACTCTCAAGACCTCTGGCAAGCTGTCTGATCTCACTTTGGAGGCTGTACTGTAGGAGAGTTGAAGGCTGGGTGTATGTCTGATCATTTTCAATATGCTAAACTGGATTTGTGGCATATTTAAGGAAATGCTACATAAATGTCACAAAGATAATCTGTGCTTCCCTTTCATGGGAACTTCGAACTGCGTCCTCTAGGGGTCGCTATGGGGAACGCCTCGTCGTGACCCGTGTCTGAAGCATACATTGAAAAAACACCAACTCGTTGGCCGGCGACAGCCATGACGTCACTACCGGTGCGACTATAGTATAAATA
>NW_015631718.1:101287-109524 GCF_001515625.1 Sinocyclocheilus rhinocerous
AGAGGCTTCTTCGGACAGAGCTCCGACGCGGGAACCATGGTGGGTGAGTACGACCCATGTCTAATATATGTATATATGAATATATATGTGTGAGATTGGTGGTTGTGTGTAAAAATAACCCTTCTGCTAGTTTTCTTTAGTGCAGTAGAAGAGAAATGTGTGTGTTTGTGAGAGTGTGGTAATGGGAAGTGCTGGTAGACGGCTGCTTGCTGGCCTTTTGTAATCTGTAAGTGTTTAGGAATAATCCAAAATAATGCCTGATCCCTTCCTCTACTGCTCTACTTTTCTACTTTTTCTATCACTTCCCTTCCATTTATTGCAAAGACTTACAGATCTACACAGCTGATCTTTCCCTCCCTTTCTGTCTAACAGCCAAACACGCTATAAAGATCAGAGTGTGCACAGTGTGAGCTCAAATTATTCCTCTTAAAGCCAGTTCCTCATTTAGAGCTTGATGGGGTTTAGTTCCAGTTTTTACAACTCTGCGGGAAAGCAAAAAACAGTTATATATGAGGGACAGAAAGACAGCTTCTATAAGCTTTAAGAGGATAGTTGAAATTCCCCACAAGACATTCAAGCTCCTGTTTTTATTTTTTGTTAATGATTTTATTATTATTATTATTATTTATTTTGTAATTGATTTATTTTATTTTATTATTTTACTTCACCAAAAGTATTATATTATTATACAATGAGTTACATAAACAGTATGTAAGCAATGTTATGCAGGGACTATAAAAATGTGCATCAAAAGTGACAGTAAAGAAATTTATAATGTTACGAAAGATTTCTATTTCAAATAAATGCTTTAAAAATAAATAAATACATCAATAAATAAAGAAATAAATAAAGAAATAAACTCTCCATTCATCAAGGTATCCTGGAAAAAAAAAAAAAAAAAAAAAAAAAAAAAGAATAACAGCTTCCACAAAATATTAAGCAGCACAGCTGTTTTAGCAGTGATAATAGAAACATGTTTAATGTTTCTTGAGCACAAAGTCAACATATTAGAATGATTTCTGAAGGATCATGTGACACTGAGGACTGGAGTAATGGCTGCTAAAAATTCAGCTTTGCATCACAGGGAATAAATTACATTTTAAAATGTAATAATAGACAAAACTGTAATAATCAGTCCCACCGGGATTTTGTGGGACTTTTTTTTCTTCTAAATTTTGAAGCCTAAAATGGCTGAATTTGCCGCAACTCTTTTTTTATTATATTATTTCACCCCAGATTATTATGCTGTTAGACAATGAGTTACATAAACAATACAATGTTATGCAAGGACTATAAAAATGTTGATCTAAAAAAAAAAACAACAACAGTATTAATGTTTCAGATTTTAAGTCTTAAAGGAGACAGCCCTGAGATTGAGAAAAGTAAAAAAACAAACAAACAAACAAAAAAACGTAGCAAAATTAAGTATAGTGAGTCACACGACCTTCATAATCGAAATGTTGGAAATGCCATATATATGGAAAATAACATTTATTTCTTCATCTCACATGTCTCACTTTCTGTATCTGTGTTTTGCAACCCTGTTCCAATAGATGTATTACTGTAGATAAAAGAGACATCAAAAATGTACGCTGTTGGAGTACTACTGTCCTGTACCATTCTCTGTCCCACCATGTTGAATATGACTGCTGACCTATCCTGTGCATTATCCTTACCTCTGGTCAGTGACTGGCCTGGTCATAGGTGACATAGGGTAACAGTGTTCGGCACAGAACGCTGTCCAGCGCATAGCTGTCACAGCCATGTGCTTGCTCTTTTCCACTCAACCAAATGTTCATCCCACAGTACATAAATCATATGGATTACTGTTATGGTACTTTTATATATTTGTTTTTGTATGAACTATTGCTTTAAACCACTTCCTCTTATCCCAGTTAAATGTGTAAACACAACTGAGCCATTATCTTTACTGTTTAAGTTTTTCTTATTGCATTTGAGATCCAACTTTAGCTTTGGCCCACAAACTTGACATGAGTAATTTCTTTGTGTTCCACTTGTGTTCATGTGTTTAGTTTTAATTAACAGCAACATGTGATGTTGCCTGGAGAGACACAACTGTGAGCATTCTGTTAACATTTGCTCAAATTAAAACAATTCTCCTTGATGTGCATTCAAAGAGAAGCTTAAATGGATCATTGCGGCACACAAGTTAATAGGTTTAGATTTCTCTTAGATCTGCATCATCACTCCACTTACTGAGTGTTTATGTGCTGGGTCTAAACCTCTCTGACCGTCTGCTGCTGTGTAAACTGTGAGGCTCTGCTGGTCGACACCGTCTGCTTCTTAAGCTTATCGATAAAGTAGTTCATCTGATCCAGAATGAGTCTTCAGCAAGTGAATGTGAATTAATAAGCACATGCCTGTTGTTTCGTGTGTCATGCTTCAGAATGCCAACAAACACCAGCATCCAATGGTTGTTAGGTTGAGTTGGATCAGTGTGTTATCGGTGTTGGCTTGTGTTGGTGTTTGTTGGCGTCTGTTTTCACCGGACTGAACATGTTCAATTGGCCTTTGTTGGGTCTTGGAATGTTTGAGCAGTCTGGGATGATTTTCCAACCAGCCGTTTCCATGACGATGAGGTAAGCGTCCCTGCCAACTCCATGGAAACAAAAGTGTGTAGACTCAACTGCATTAGTGAAACAGGAGAAATAAGGCTATTAATCGTGCATACTTTAAAACGTAGTTATCTTTTTAAGGACAGAAAATTAAGTAATACAGATATTCAAAAGTATGGGCTCAATACAATTTTTATTTTGCTTATTGAAAAAAACGAATACTTTTATTCAGCAAGGACACATTGAATTGATCAAAAGTGACAATAAAGACTTTTCTTTGGAACTCTACTCATCAAGGTTCCCTGAGAAAAAAATATTGTGGTTTCTACAAAATATCAAGCAGCACAGCTGTTTTTAACATTTGCAGCAAGAAGAAATGTTTAGTGAGAAGCAAATCAGCAAATTAGAATGATCTAATATGCTGATCTATTTAGGATCATTTGACACTGAAGACTGGAGTAATGGCTGCTAAAAATTCAGCTTTGCAATATTACTGATTTTACTGTATTTTTCAAAAACATAAATAGAAAATCTTAACAGTAGTGTATGTGTTAGTGTTTGGTTCAGTAATTCATGAGGATGAAGCAGGGCTCCATCCACAACCTTTTCCTTTTTAGCATCCTTTCATAGCAAGCAACACACACACACACACACACACACACGCTAGTTTGTTGGTGCAGTGTAAACATGACAGTTGTGTTTCCCATCACTCTAAATGCAACAGCCAACTTTAGATTGTTTAAAATGTTGCTGTTTGTTGGCCTATTGACGAGCATTCTTAACTGTCTGTGCTTGTCTGCTCTATTGTCAGCTGTACTGTCAGCAGTGTTCAGTGCAATACCATACACCTTGTAATATTTCTGTAGCACGTATATGTATTTTCAGGATATTTCATCACATAATGCAATCCTCTCAAAGTTCCATTTGCAGAATAATGAATGAAATATCAACCAAAATTTTATTGCCGCCTTTTGTTCAGACTGCCAAGATATTTTATCAGAACATTGGATTAAAAATAAGTGATTTGAGAGATGATAATTGGACAGCTCTAACTGAATTAAACATGAAATAATTACATTATGTAACAATGAAGCATACAAGTGTGTGAAATGTTTAGCATTGCATCATGTGCACTGTTTCAGATACTGTTTGTAAGTGTTTATTGTGTAGCAATCAGTCTGCTAGTATTGCATTCAGCCTTTTTTTTTTTCAAAGCTAAATTAAGCAAAGCAGTTTTCCCAGTGCTCTTGTTCGGAGATCTCTGTTTCTGTGAGCGTCTAATTTTCTGAGGCGCATTTTTATGTGTGACAACACTGAAAAAAATTGTCTTAATCAGTATTTCTGTTTTGCTTTCCAGTACAAATGCCTAAACATCCTTAATATCGCTGCTCAAGTACATTAATTTATTTTTAAGACTTGTTTTGAGAGAGTATAGGCTTATCTTACATTTATTTTATTTCCACATTGCATGGTCTAGTCTTTCTTCTTAAAATTAGAAATTATAATAATAATCATTTACTCACCTTCATGTTCCAATCCTATGTGGCTTGCATGCTTTTTGAAGAATGTTGATAATCTAAACCGTACTGGTGACCATTGACTTCCATTGTACAGAAATTAAACAGACACAGACTCACTAGGATATTTCTAAAAAAAATAAATAGCTAGTTTACTAGTCAGCATGTATTCAAATTAATGTTTAGCAGCATCTTCTCTTTCTAGACTGTTTTATTTTGTGCTTCAAGTCTATATTTAGGCCTAATTTGCCACATAAATGATGCTGTAATCGTATGCTCTGTGCTGTCAGTGTTCTTTCATCTTAGGACCATTAGTTGCATGATTTTTATGTGGCATAATTCAAAAACCGATCAGGATATGCTATGAAATTTTTTAAAAGGTCAATAGATCAAACAAAATAGCTCCAGCCAATGTGTGCCTAGAAACAATCATTTGGCCAAATTTACAATGATTCTGGCTCATGGGATCATCTGTGAATTTGCTTATGCTGAAATAGAGTCTAGTAGTTCTGCTTAAATGCGTCTGGAGTCTTGTTTGCAGCTTGCTTATAGTTTTTATTGCTTGTGCACTTTTGTGTTTACACCAATCCCATGTCCTGGCACACTCCCTGTCTCACTCTTTCCCAGCTCCTCCTCTCCAGAGTTGTCCGTAATCATGCCACTTGGGGAAATCTTACCCACTAACAAGCCACTTACCTGCTTTTCATAGGAGCCTAGCAAGAGGATTAGCAGGGATACAGAGGGAGAAAGAGAGAAAAGGATGGGATTTTCTTTCTTCATGCCTGGACGGTCATGCCACAGTTCTCTTCATGTCAGCATGATGCAGGGTTGTAGGGCAAGCCAATTAAGCTGTAGGTTTTCAGGGTGAAACTAACACTGAGTTCACACTGCACGATTTTTAGCACGATTTTTCACTCGCCAACAGGTTTTGCGAAATCGCAGACAAATGCCCGAAATCGGAGGCAAATCGGTGCTCGTTCACGCGAGTGACAATCAAGCAGTGTGAATTATCAAAGACGCGATCTGAGGGAATCGCCGACACGTCGCCGACGCCCGCAAAATATACGAGTTTGAAAATCATGCAGTGTGAACTCATAAGTGAGGGTTTCAGAAGGCAACTAAAACTATGTGTGTAATATGTAAGCGGCATGAGCCTGTGTTGAAAATACAAACAAACAAGGGCCATTTACAGTATATATACCACTAGCATAACAACAACAACAACAACAACAACTGTAATTAACCAGAATCTGGAGCTAGTTATTATACAGTGTTAAGAATACTTTGAGGCTATGTGAAGACACTTTTGTCAGATGTTTAGAGTTTTTAGATTCCTCATGGTAACCAAGGGTGATACAAACAATAAACCTGTGTGTTTTTATTTTTTTTATGTGACTGAAAATTTTATAAAACTTGATGAAAAGTTGTACCTTTTATTTATTTATTACATTTTTTTTACATTTACGTCTTAATGATGAACGCGGAGGAGAGCTGAACAAACACGAGAACTTCTAGATTTCTCTCCTGGTCTAACAAAAAGGTATACATCAAAACAATATAAAATTTGAAATAACACTCAGACTGGGTCATGGCTACGATGCCACTACAATATAAAAAAATTGAAAACAAAAACATGGAGGTCAAAGATGGCAATAATAGAACGTGGACTGGTCAAATGATTTATTCTTTCATGAACAGCTCAATAATATTGAGAAGGACAAGTCAAGCTTTGACAAGATACATGTCTAGATATGGATGCTGATAAAAGGATACAGATAATAGTAAGGTAGACCTACAGTACCACTACTTGTGTAATCTAACAAAACAGACTCATATATAGTGCTTGAAAAAGACATATAGATGTCAATTCATCAGCTGCCTTTTTTGGTCCAACACTCAACTGCATATTAACAATGTCATCTATTTTGAGGCTATATCACATATTACAGTGCCTTTCTTTTTCATTAGCTGGGGTGATCTTTGATGAAGCTTAGTAACCAACAGCATTTAATGGAGCTTTTTATTTGAGTAATTAATGCACTAGTTTTCAGTAATGAAAACAAAACTATAAATAAAATGTATTTAATTGTTAAAAGAACCCTTTGGTTTTTTTTCCCCCCAGCAATTTGAATAATGCTTTATTGAATAATGCTTTGCATGACAAAAAAAAAAGTTCAATATGAATGTAGGGCTCAACAGTGCAAGCATTTCACTTGCATTTGTGACTCGATTCAAATTCCTGTTCAGAATAAATCCACAGGGGCATTTTTACAGAAGATATTTTAGTTTGTTCTTCCTTTCCTGGAACTCTTGAATACCATTTTTTACTGCTGCAATATGTTTGAATATTTTCAGTTAGCTTTCAATGAAAAATAATAATATTTATCCCTTAGTTTTAGAAAATACCCTATTTTTTTTTAGAATATATTGTATTTCCTTTTTACTGGCCTAGTGAACATGGTAAATTTGGTTGGTAAATATCACATTTACACATGTAAATAGAAGAAATATAAACTCTACTTTTACTGTATTTTGTGAGCAAATTTCAAAATGTTCTTACAAATACTCTCTTATATGTTCCTCATTTTCAAAATAGTTAATATTTTAGTGCTGTCCTGATTTATATCTTTGTTATAGGCCTAGTCCATTAAATTTCAAATCTTGCTGTTTTGTATGTCAGTGTGGTTGATATGTTCCCTGTCTTGCACTGAACATGTGCAATAAAAATGGAATGTGTCCAATATAAAATAAATAAATAAATGTCAGTAAATACAATAATAATAAATGTATAGTATTTATAAAATGTATAATTTATTAATAACAAAAAAATAAGAAACAATTCTATTTAAAATAATTTAAATTCACATTTCTATTTTCCATTTCATATTTATATTTCAATCTTTCTGTTCATCAAAAAAAGAAAGAAAACAAAAAGAAAACACATCCCATTTTCAGCTATATATAAAGCAGCTATAATAAGCAGAATAAATATTTCTTGAGCAGCAATCAGCATGGTTTCTGAAGGATCACTGAAGTGACACTGAAAGCTGGAGTAATGGAGCTTTAAGCATTAGTGGAAAAACACATTTTAAAATGTATTCAAATAGAAAGCAGTTCTTTTAAGTTGTAGATTTACGGTTTTCAGCGTATTTGTATTGATCAAATGAATGCAGCCTTACTGAGCAGATAAGATTTATTTTAAAACCATTAAAAAATCGTACTGACCCTCTTTCGAATGGTGGTGTATATTATAGGCCTATATTTTATTTATAATATATTATAAATAATATGTATACATAATTTAAAACCATTATTTAGTCCACAAATAACAGCCCACACCAGTCCATATATAATTTTAAAATCTGTGTCATTGAATGCCACATGACATTCATGACATTTGATTGGACAAATAAAAAAATCGGAGACATGTTTAAAATACTATGACATAATCTTCAGTCCCCCTGGTACTTTGTAATGTCATTATATGTAAAACTTTACTGTGCACTATGCTTAGTTTGTTTTTATGTGTTTATAATATGTAGTGTATTGTTATTGTTACTGTTCTCTGCAATAAAGACATTTGATTGAACTGCACTTGAAATATCATTATCAGTATTTTTCCAAGGAACAAAAAAGCCACGTGAATATAAATTAGGGTTATATTAATGAGAGTTGAATAAACTCAAAAAATTTGGCATTTAAACAAATGGCAGCCAATCAAAAAAAAAGAAAAATAAAAAAAGCAAATCATGCTTTATTTGTGTCTGGATGCTAGTTATTGTTTTCACGGTAAGTTTGGCAGCTGCACTATCAAAGCTATTACTATCAATGCCTAAACAAAGCGCCTAATGAATCTGAGGTGGTCAGGTGGTACAAGTTGTAGCTCTCAAAAATCTCCCAGTTCACAAGTTGTAATTACGAGTTCTATGAGGACGTGAATGCTTTTTACAAGTTGGTATCTCGTAATCATGGCAATTGCGATATGGCGTGAACGCAGCTTTATTACTGTTACATTACACCCAGTGGCGCTAAAGCGGGGTATGCAGGAAAAGGTAGGCTAAAGGTGCCAAATGAGCTTCAGTAGAACAACAGGGAACTGCGGTCTGATGAGATATTGTTATATGTCAGTAAAACAAACTTTCCT
>NW_015631718.1:110615-111463 GCF_001515625.1 Sinocyclocheilus rhinocerous
GATTCGCTACAGGAGGCCTTTGTTCACCCCCCGGAGCCGTGTGAGACACTGTTTTTATGGATGGGCCATTTTTATTTAACTTCTTTTTGACTGATGCATGCAACACCTGCTGAGTGGCATTAAACAGCTTGAAAGATCAAATACAATTTTTAATATAACTCCTACTGGATTCGTCTAAAAGAGAAAGTCATATAGACCTAGGATGACTTGAGGGTGCATCTCAAATGCATGTAGCCTACTGAAATATTCTGCAATTCGAGAATACAATAGGGTGCAAGATGATGGGCCATGTAATTTTTTTTTTTTATATAATTTAATGCACAAGTAGGCCAAATGTGAGCACAGTGCAAGTTAAATGTACTAGAAAATATGCACAATTTTTTTGTTAATTTGTAAAGTATGAAAAGAAAATGAAACCATATTTAAATGCATAAAATAACTCATTTTACATTCTTACATTATTTTTCTTTGTACAGAGCTCGATTTAGGTATGACAAAAGTGCTGCAATGAATTAATTTTGACAACTAATAGAATGTTAGAATAGAATGACTGATAACTTTTTCAGAGTTCATTGATTATATAAAATTCAGTGAAGGTTGACTAGCTATCTTAATGTCTCATCCATGAGTAGGCCTATGCAATGATGGAGAACAAGATTTTTGGGGTGTTAAGATCCAGAACCAAGCTTACTGAGCAATAAAGCTATAGTGAGCCCTTTTATTAAAATACCTGGAGTCTAGGTAATACAAAAATAATACAAACATTGTCATGCACTTAGAATTACTTGATGTAATTCACAACTATCTCAATTACAATACGTACAAATTAATTGTATTCAGTTGTGTTT
>NW_015631718.1:118686-121855 GCF_001515625.1 Sinocyclocheilus rhinocerous
GAATTTGCAATTTGAGATCACAATAGGGCGCAAGATGATAGGCTATGTAATTGTTTTATTTTATTTATAATTTAATGCACAAGCAGGCCAAATGTGAGCACAGTGCCGTTACATGTACTAGAAAATATGCGCTAATTTTTCATTAATTTGTAAAGTACGAAAATTAAAAGAAAATGAAACCATATTTAAATGCATAAAATAACTCATTTTACATTCTTACATTATTTTTCTTTGTACAGAGCTCGATTTAGGTATGACAAAAGTGCTGCAATGAATTCATTTTGACAACTAATAGAATGTTAAACATTGACTGATAACTTTTTCAGAGTTCATTGATTATATAAAATTCAGTGAAGGTTGACTAGCTATCTTAATGTCTCATCCATGAGTAGGCCTATGCAATGATGGAGAACAAGATTTTTGGGGTGTTAAGATCCAGAACCAAGCTTACTGAGCAATAAAGCTATAGTGAGCCCTTTTATTAAAATACCTGGAGTCTAGGTAATACAAAAATAATACAAACATTGTCATGCACTTAGAATTACTTGATGTAATTCACAACTATCTCAATTACAATACGTACAAATTAATTGTATTCAGTTGTGTTTTAGTACAGTCCAGTACTTTATAGTCAAATCCATTTCTATATTGAAATAATTAAGATTTCTGTACCACCCCAGACTGGTTGCTGCCCCCTTCCTGGCCACCCCTATGAAAACATCCTGGGTCCGCCACTGCCTAAGAGGGCAAAGTGATTAATATCAGTTTATTTCTGAGTATCTCAATTGCTCAAAAAAAACCAACAACACACGTTTGTGAATGGGCATTTGATTTACATTTGAGAGAAACTGAGGAGATTGTAAACAAGGATACAAACTAGCCACTTTTCACTGAAAATTCCGTTCTGAATTCAAAGGCCATCTGTGTGATTCAAGTAGATCCAATGAGTTGAAAACTCTTGCTACTTCATACTTCAATACAAAACAATGCAGAACTTGGACAAAAAAAATAGATTTTTAAATGTTATAATAGTGATTTTATAATGTCTAAATATAAATCCATTAGCAAAACATGTGAAAAGAACTATATTACAGAGTGGAAATGGTAAAGGAGACCATAAATGATCCTCTGCTGCCATCTAATGGTCATAGTGGGAATCATGACATTCATTTTAATAGTTTGTTTTTCTACCAGATGAAAATCTTGGCAGAAATCTTCCACTTAGCATGACAAATTTCCCATGAATTTTCTCTTTAAGTAAAAATGCAGATGTTCTTTAAAATACATTTTACTATATAAAAATGTGCAAGAATATGAATAACTTTGAGGCAAATATATAATATTATAATATATTAAAAGTGAGCAATATTACATGTGTTTGAAAATAAAAATGAATAAAAATAATGTGTTCTACTGTCTGGGGTCTGCCATCAGGAGTTAAAGGGGATGTTATGTGACACAATTTTCTTTTTTTTTCTTGTTTTTACTTTTCACTTTTTTCCCTATGGTATTAAAAAAGAGGGAAGGGGTTCAATCCTTTGTCACTTTTTTCACTCCTGATGAGTAATGGTAGTAATGGGCTTTTGGTCATTGACTTGCAGAAAGTTTTCTGCGGGAGTTAGTGTTAGGGGTTACTAGAATTCAGGGGGGCGCCAACACTGATCTTGCATACTCTCAGCAAATGTGCAGTTGCGCCCCTGCTCTTATGTAGTGGTGAACTAGTGCGGTATAAAGTTAGTTAGTATAATATTATAATATATTAAAAGTGAGCAATATTACATGTGTTTGAAAATAAAAATGAATAAAAATAATGTGTTCTACTGTCTGGGGTCTGCCATCAGGAGTTAAAGGGGATGTTATGTGACACAATTTTCTTTTTTTTTCTTGTTTTTACTTTTCACTTTTTTCCCTATGGTATTAAAAAAGAGGGAAGGGGTTCAATCCTTTGTCACTTTTTTCACTCCTGATGAGTAATGGTAGTAATGGGCTTTTGGTCATTGACTTGCAGAAAGTTAGTTGCGGGAGTTAGTGTTAGGGGCTACTAGAAGACAGGGGGGCGCCAACACTGATCTTGCATACCCCTCTGCAAATGTGCAGTTGCGCCCCTGATTACACCACTGATTGTAACACTTTTACCCTGGGCAGCAACAGCCTAATCCAGGATATCACGGAGCTTGACAGCTAAAAGTCTGTATTCCAGACGTTTTAATGGCAGGTACACAGATAGCGCACTCTTCTCATACATAAGGGAGTCTTAGCGTTACAAATAAAAGAAGCATAAAATATAATACATGTAGAGCAGACCAACGCTTCTTTCCTGCACAGAGTCACACCGTTACTACGTCATAATGATGCAAATTAGGGCTGGGAAAATAAATCGATGCATCGCGAATCGAGAAATGATTAAGCATTGATTCTGAGATTTTCCGAATGCATCGCGATTCTTTCTTGAATCGATTCTGAGCTTAGTTTTGAACAGCAGATGGCACTGCATGCTTTAGAAACAGCCGTACTCTGCTTGTTTCCAAATCCATACACACACTTGAACCTAAAATAATCATTCATAAAATTCGAAAAGGTTGAAGCGAATTACAAAGGTGTTCACAGTGGGCTGTTTACATTAATCTCTTTAGCACTCTTCTTCATGAGCATTTGAGTGTGCAGATAAAAACTAGATTAGAGTGTCATCTGCTGTTAAAATCTAAGCTCAGAATCGATTCCAGAGGAATTGCGATGCATTCTGAAAATCTAAGAATCGATCCACGAATCGATTCTGCATCGATTTATCGTCCCAGCCCTAATGCAAATGAGTGAGTGTCTTAAAGGCACCCTGCATACTTTTGTAATGTATTTATAGTGATATGTATAGTCTATTTATAGTTATGGGCAGCAGACTTTCAAAAACACTTCATTAACCTTTATCCTGTCTTGATTTTAAATGACGTAACCTGTTTTAGACGATATGCCAAGGCTTCTCAATCCATTCCATGTCTTTTTATGAGGTACAGATTAATAATTTCTGCATCTAATCTCTATATAATCTGAATTTGACAAGGATGACGTGATCAAGTGTAATTGAAGTTAAATAGTATAGTGTACAGTACCTTATGGACAGGTCAATTTCTGCGTTTTTTTCATTTTGTTGGAAAATCGGTTTTATTCTTTGTAT
>NW_015631718.1:121881-142743 GCF_001515625.1 Sinocyclocheilus rhinocerous
TTTTTTTTTTTTTTAAGGATGCTGTGTTAAACTGCTGTGTTTTACATCTCTGACAGGGTTCTAATCTTTCTCTCAACATTGTGAGGGAAGTGTTCTGGGATTTGTAGCTCTACAGGCATCTGTAAAAATATGAATTATCACCTACAGGCGAATCACACTGTCGTAGTCCCTAAAAGTGCAGGGACAGTATTATTATTATTATTATTATTATTTATGTGTTTATTTGTTGTTGTTGTTGTTTGCATTGAGCAGCTTTGGATTTTGATGCAGTTTAGGCTTTGTGAGTGAAAATGTGATGATACACTAATTTAGTACAAAAGCTAAAAAAAAAAAAAAAAAATTCCCACAGGCCCTTGCTGATGTTTTTTATGTTATAGAATAAAACAGGAAAATGAATATTAACAATGAATATAAAAAAATTAATGTGTTATAAATGTTCAGTGATTGTGGTCTCAGCCACATTGCTCTTATTTGTTGCATTCTATAAAAAATGTTTAAATGTCTTAACAGGCAGCACATTCTTGCAGTGAAGCAGGGTCATAGCTACTTTCACCTCCTCCAGAAGGAGGAGCAGGAAGCGAATCAGAGATAGTCTGCTACTCACTGTGGGCTTAATGTTTGGCTTATTCTAACAAGTCACAAGGGCAGGGGATTATCAGATGCTAAGTCTTTGTTAGCTTCAGAGTAAAGGTCAGGATCCAAAACATCTGCTTGAGTGTTTGAGCAGTTAAAGAGAGTCTGCTGCATACCACCTCCCATAAACACACACACACTGTATGGATCTCCAGCCGATCCCCCTGCCCCCAGCACAATGCTGATCCAAACAAGACGTCAACTCACAACTCAGCAAGATTTCACATATATAATACCATTCACAGCCATAGTGGACTACAGGAAAGACTACACCACTTCTTCCAGCACTAACTCCACTTCAGGGATGTATTACTCGCTACATTCCTTCTTTTAAATTGAAAGTGCAGTCACGTGTTGGTGCATTTCTGAATTTCTTCTGGCTTCTTAATTGCTTTCGCTTCATTCCGCATTGGCAGCTTGGACCACAAACACATGGGAATGTGCACCAGTGCTATTGATTGCTGTGAGGCAAAGTTAAAGACACATTTCATGCCACAATGAGTGAGTCATGACTGTTTAGTTGCTCCACTCACTCATTCCCACATCTCTTTCGCTCTCGCACTCTCTGAACAAACAGGTGGCTTCATTAGGCCAGTTATTTTTTTAGAGGGCTTTAATTGCAATTCTGTGTACTGATGCTGTGTTCTTCATCCACCTACAGACTGATTAAGGTTGCAGTATCGGGCTAACGAGAACACGCTTTGTTCAAATCATGCTGTAATTAGTGCCATATACATGCTGGAAAAAGCTGCACATTTAGCCAAGAGATTTACCCCAACCCCCCTCACCACACACCACACACACACACACACACACACAATACCTCTTCCTCCATCTGTCTAATATAGAAATAAGAGGAAACGGAGCAGAGGAAACCAATCACTGAGGAGAATTGCTTTTTAAAAGCCTGAGGGTGGTGTAATACTGGCCATAGCTGGAGTCAGCACTACAGGCCCAAATTATACATTGCAGGACACGGTGCCAAATAAATCTGGCCTTGTATCGGAATCAAAATCACTCACATTTTTGCAATAATGTAAATGAAAAAGTTGCACATCTTGCTTGAAATTCCTGTCCAAGTAGGTAGATTCTCTTTGCATTTTTCCCATGCACTTCTGTGAACTGTTCCAAATCAATTTTTCTTCCTCAAATTGACTTCAAAGCTACATGGCTAATCCTCTGATCCTGTCATTGCCCTTTACCATTATTAATCTCATTAATAATCCTGTTAGAGACTTTCAGACATGGTTGTTTATTGGGTATTATTGTCTGGTGGAGGAGAAGAAATGATGAGACTGAAAAAAAGGGATTGCGCCACCATCGGAATTAAGCAATTATTTGCTGTTTTCTTGACTTTATTTGGTGCATACAAATAAATGAATTAACAAACAAAAATTAAATCTCTTAATCTGGCTCTCACACCTGTGAAAATATGGGAAACTGAAAATTGAGAGCTTTCTCTCCCTAAGCTTTCTCACAGAAATCCTCTATCTTGGCAGTGACAGTGACGGTCTAAATATGTGAGTTTCAGCTAACACACTGGCAGAGACGGTAGGTTTGGGAAGATTTTGTATGTTTCTAACCTTTCCGGTGTTCTCAGTCCCATTTTAAGAAGGATTGCATTGTTACTTTGTTACTTTACCTTTAGAATGGAGGCTTTAAATGTCAACACATGCTGACCATTTATACAGAGTGCTTTTGAGTTGTTCTTGGTGTCAGACATTAAGTTAGAAAGTACATATTTATAGTACTGGAAATATAGTAGTGTCTAGTATAAATATAGTACAGGCCAATGCAGCATAATGTGATGAGTGCAGTTGTAACTTTACAGAGCTTTAGAAGTTTTATTATATTTTGATTATGTTGTATAATTTTTTGTTTGCTTTTTATGCTGTTTTTGGGGGGAGTGGGGGTTCCGTTTTAGCAGTCAGAGAGATTGTTGGTTATGATAGCGTTACATTTGCGTCCAGAATGAACAATGGAGTTGTGAGTTTCTTTGATAGTTTTGACAAAGTGGCCTTAGTTGTTGAGCAAGGTCTAATGATTCGGGATGTCTTTGTTCAAGAGGTACCGCTCGTTAATCCGGCAAAAAAAGATAATTTTGTCTCAAGTCCCTCCATTTAGTAATGAGATGCTGGAGAGGGAACTGGCAAGACATGGGCAGTTAATGTCACTGATAAGATTGATTCCTCTTGGTTGTAAATTTCCGCATTTGAAGCATGTTGTTTCGTTAGATATGATAGAATTGAATATGATAGACGTTTTAGATTATGATTCTAAAAAAAACAACAATAAAGAACTCAATTTAGTATTCAAGTTAAGAGTATGTGGCAGTGCAAAAACTTTGGGCCACAACATCTTTTGGTTTACTTTCGTTTTCACTTTGAGTGATTGGGGCGGAGTTTTCAATTAACGGCGGAAGGATGGAGGATATAAAGGAGATGTGACGTACCTGAGAAAAACACGTCATCAGAAAGTTTGCGTGCAAGGTTTGCAGGTGCATGGTTGAACGTTAATGGTTAATGGAGTAGAAATACGGCCGCTCGGAGTATTGCTTCCTGTGAGTGTTGTTTGAGCGTCGTGGAGTTTGACTAAACTTTAAGCGTGGCGCTTCAAGATCGTCTGTGTTGGTGAGATATTTCAACAACAAGCTTGCCTGTTCATCCTCCTGTCCCGGTGTCTGATGACGACCCGCTACACTCTTCAGCTTCCTTCACGATTGCAAACCTGGTCAGTAGCCTACATGTACGCCGCCGCCATTTCACACATTACTACACACATACCTACTCACATTAGATTCCCATCCGCACATTCTTTGTGTTTTTTATTTTTTTCATAATTATGCAAATGTTACTTTTGCTCTTTAAGACTGTTGTTTGATGTTATTGTTTTCTTAAATATGAACAATTTTTATTTAATGTTCCTTTTTTCTCTCTCTTTCTATGGTCAATTTATGAATGAACGTGGACGTGAAACTGCCACTGTGGAAAATAGAATGACGCGCTTTTCTTCACGTATCAATTTCACGTGTGAAGTGAAATAAAGTTGTGAACTGTTTCTTTTTCTTTTTGGATGACCTTTTTCAAACACGTTTTTTTCTCATGGACATTATGGAATAAATTCCCCTTCTGAATTATTCATTGGACTGTTTTTTTTATTATTGTAACAGGTGGTTTCTTTTTTTGGGCTATCCTGGGTTAATTTAAATTGTCAGGGTTAAAACCTGACTAGCGCCCGAATATTTTCCTTAATAGAGTTTATTTATGCTAGGGCGGCCACCACCGTTACAAGTAGATGATTATATGGTTTATGCCTCCTCAGAAAACATGAAATGTTTTTAGGTGTGGCATGGAGGGTCAACTCCTACGTTCTTGTCCAGAAAAAAATACTGCTGAGGCTAATAAGACTCCAGAACAAGTTGAATTAATCTCAAAGACAAAACCAGAATGAATCAAATGAAACTCAGAAGAGACAAATACAGAATGAATCAAGTGAAAATCAGGGACAAAAACAGAATGAATTAGCTGTACATCAAAGACAACAGCAGAATGAACTTCAGAGACCAATACTGGGTGAATTAAATGAACTTCAAAGACAAAAACAGAAAGAAGTGAATGAATCGCAGGGACAAGAACAATATGGATCAAATGAATCTTAAGGACACATTTTTTTTTTTTTAAATGAATCTCAGAGTCAGAAACAGAATGAATCAATTGATTCTCAGGGAACAAAACAGAAACAACAAAACAGAGCTGAGAGGTTTGAACACAATTAAATGTTGAAGCAGGAAAACAGAGAACTCTGTTGAGAACAGTCAACAGATAATCACTGATACTGAGGAAGAGGCAAGTACTAGCATGGAAATAAAAGAGGTTGAATTGCTTTGGATGAAGAAAGTGAGATGCTTATAGATGATACTTCTTCCAGAGATAAGGATAAAAAAAAATTTAAAAAAAAAAAAAAGATTTTTTTCAGTCTCCTGATAAAATGAAAAAGTTTCCTCTTCAAAGTGAGTGTTTTCAGACTTTTGATATGTTGGAATGGACTCTGATGAGGATTCTGTAGCCTCCACACAGTTCTGGTCCTTGAAATAAAGTGGTTACTCAGTGTTAAGCATCAAGAAATTTATTGGTTAAAGAAACTTGATCTGAAAGCAAAAAAAAATAAAAAAAATAAAAAAAAATGGTGAAAATGTTTAGTATTTTTTTTATAATTTGTTTTTATTTTATTTTTCTTTTGTCATATGAGTGAGTTAAAAATAGTTATTGTAATGTCCACGCAATTGGCCCAACGAAGGTATCCAACAATGGCTGAAGGTTTTCGGTGCGCAAAGTTATTTAATTTTAATTAAATTCTAATATGACTCCATTTTATTATGACCTCGAATTTAGATTGAAATGCAAATTGGTTGTTTGTCCATTTCTAATTATTATTATTCTAACATTTGATTATTCTAGATAACTCTTTACTTAATTTATTTTTAAATTTTAACTTTTTTTTTTATATTTACTCGTTCATTAGGAATCTGTTGCTCAGAGTGTCTCACGTCGGCTGTTTTACACGACCTCACGGTCACAAACTCGCCAGTCTGATCATTAGCAAGAGATTATGACTAATACTATTTAATAGGTCGCCCATGCTTATCATTCTTTAAATAGTAGTTCTGTTTAGCCCCCTACAGTCAACTATGTACAACTTAGTTAAAGCTCAAACAATAATCAGAGGTTATGCAAGTACTATTTGTCTAACCCCTGATAGTTATATAACTACGTACAACTTGAATAAAGCAGAGAAATTTTCAAAGATAAATGTCAGAGTAAAGGATGCATACCTGAATTCAGGAAAATACATAGTATGGAGTGTATGGACACACTCCACGCAACACGCTCATCTGGTTACAGAAGCGCCCAGATCTTCTTGCAACATTCACTTAAATACTCAGACTAAGACAAACATCCTCCAAATGGAGACGGGAACTTACAATTGGAATTTGCATTGATTGTGTACACCTTTTGGGTGATAGATGGTAAGTTGCATAAAAGACACTGGGAAATGGCACACCCTCTACAGCAGGGGTGCCCAACCCTGCTCCTGGCGATCGACTGTCCTGCAAAGTCAGAACATTATATTTTGCTATTGACCATTCTGAGTGAGCTGAGTATGCTGAGCTGAGAGCTGAGATGGGTGAGGGGAAGGAAGTGGATGAAAAGGATAGGTGAGAATGGACTTTTCTCACATCTTCTCTCAGTGAGATGTCGAAACGGATGTCTGTATGTTAATACACGTGGACCATATTTTAAGGATCTAAGCGCATGGTCTAAAGCGCACAACGCAAGTGCACTTAGAGCGTGTCCAAATCCACTTTTGCTAGTTTAACGACGGGAAAAACAGTCGGCGCGCCGGGCGCATGGTCCAATAGGGTTGTACCTATTCTCTTAAAGAGTCATGGTTGTGTTTTGGGTGTAACGTGCAATAAACCAATCAGAGTCTCATCTCCCATTCCCTTTAAAGGCCAGTTGCGCTCGCACCATGGCGGATTCGCTATTTACATGGTGGAATTTGCAAGAGCAAAGACTGAACGCTTCTCCCAGTTGGTCAAAGGCGCAGTCTATTTCAGTTGCCTCAAAATAGCAACCCGCAAACAATGTGCCTGAATACACCTCATTTTCAGACCAGCACGCCCATGGGCACAAATGCATTTGCTATTTAAACAATGTGGCGCAGGATGTGAAAATGATAACTGCGTCGGGCTGAAACTAGCAACAAACACTTGCGTCGCGCCTGGCGCCACATCGTGCCTGGTGTATGATAGGGCCCTTTGTGTGCATTGTCCATATTTCAGAAGATTAAAGTGTCTGAGGTTCTTTAAATCTTACAGTAGCTTGAATTTAAATGGTACTAAAGATGAAGGAAAAATGGCTTAATTTTTCAGGCTGTGCTCCCTTCTATTAATCTAGATGTTATTTTTGTACAAGAAACCCATAGTACTGTTGATAAGTTGATTGGAAGAGAGAATGGGATGGTGATGTTTTTTGAGTCACAAAACTAATAACATTGGTGGAGGGGTAATTCTCTTTTCCAATTTTTTTTACTCCTCAGTCTGTTGAGTGTGTTGAGGTCATTAAAGGCCATTTGTTAAAAAGTAGTGCATCATATGAAAATGTACGACTTGTGTTTATTACTGTATATGCTCCAGTTGTTGGCACAGAGAGACTGTTTTTTTTTAAAGGCTGCAAGTGTTAAGATAATGAGATTGTATTTATTGGTGGGGATTGGAATTGCACAGAAGATAGTAGATTGGATAGAAATCATGTGGATCCTCATCCTGCTTCTCACACTCATAGGATTCATTTGATAAAGACTCATGATTTATGTGATGTGTGGAGAGTTTTTCATGGTAATCAAAGTCAGTACACCTGGACTCATTGTAAAGACAATCTATGGCCAGACTTGATCACTTTTATTGCTTTAAACATCATGTCAATATATTTAAAAATTGTTTTATTTGTCCAGCAGACTTTTCTGACCACTCTAGTGTTGTAATTCTTTTTTTTTTTTATGTGTAAAGCCTAGTAGTGCCTACTGGCAATTTAATACAGCTCTTTTAACGATAAAAAATGTAAAGAAGTTTTGTGACTTTTTGGAAAAACCATCTAATAACAAAAAGTCATTTTATGTCTCTACAGCAGTGGTGGGATTAAAAGTTCAAACAAAGCAATTGTGTCAACAATACAATAGGAATGTCACCAAAGTCTTGATGAATTCGATGAAAGCTCTGGAGTCTGAAGTGGAGAAACTCCAAGGCCTGGCTGAAGCCACTAGAGACTAACGCTATTGTGAAGCTCTTGAGATTGAAAAATGCAGAACAGGAAAACTCCTGGATTAGATGGACTACCTGTTGATTTTTTAGAAATCCTTTTGGCCTGTATTTGGAGAAGATATTTTGGCAGTACTGAATGATAGCTTAGAATAAAGAATGTTATAAAGAATGTTTACCTTTAAGTTGCAGGAGGGTGGTTCTTATATTACTGCCCCAAAAAAGGCTAAAATATTTAGGTGTTTTTTTGGGTGAAGAAACATTTGGACTTAAAAACTGGGATAATGTCCTTGAGAAGGTTAAAAGTCATATAGTCAAACTGAAGTGGATTTCACCAAAAATGTTTTATAGAGGTTGCGTTCTTCTTATTAATAATTTGATTTCATCGAACTTTATGGCATCGCCTGACATGTGTCGATCCTCCACTGAGTTGCTGTCAAAGGTTCAGGTGCTTTTTGTTGATTTCTTTTGGGACGGATTATACTGGACGTCTCAGAGTGTACTGTATTTGCCGAGGGATGAAGGAGGACAAGGTTTGATCCACCTGAGTAGTAGAAGACCATCTGTGCGATTCCAGTTCATACAGGGGCTTCCCTGTGGTGCTGCAGACCTGGTGTGGAGACCTCTAGCATGCATTATTTTGAATCAGTTGGGTGGACTGAGCAGAACTTTGTTCTTAATAGACTTAAAACAATTCAACTCGAATGGACTGCCAGCTGGAATTTGTTAAAACGGGAGAGGATGGGATATCATGATTCATTGTACTGGTTGCTTTCAAGAGCCAGTCGTACACGGGACTTGTTTGAGTATAACCTGTCAAATGGGTCCTAGTCTACTCAAGAAGTTTGGTTTGTCAAATGTAGTGACTTTGGGACATGTAATTCAGTTTACAGGTGCAAACATGGGCAATGCTCATCGCTTTGCCTCTCATTTAAAGGTACACTTCACTCGTGTGATCACATTGTTACTCAATAAGTGGAGAGAAGATTTAACAGACTTAACTGAGCATACTTTGCTCTGTATTGTAACGGTTCTGTTTAACTCAATGATACTGATCTTTTTCCTTCGATAAGGGTTCTCCCAGATTTTAAGGATTGTATGGGATTTTAGAAAAAGCTAATTATTTTGTGTCTGTAAATTATGCTGATTAGGAATTGTTGTACACTTTATTCATTAAAGTTCTGCACAGAGACCAATGCTTTTCAGTTTTAAACTTTGATGATAATCATGACTTCCTTTCTGTACTCTGCGTGAAACAGTTTTTTATTGTGTTATGGATTGTTGCCGTCTCTAGCCTCTGTTTTCCATGCTGGAGAATATTTTTTAATTTATTTGGTGTAGTTTTTTTTTTCTAAAAAGATGTTTATTCTAGGTTATAGGTATTCCCAGAAAAAGAGGGAGCAGTGTCAGCTTTTTAATTATATTTTGGGAAAAGCAAAGATGGCTGTATATATGAGTAGACGAAATAGGGTGAAGGGATCTGATGATGATGTGGTATTCATATTTGTTAAAACGTTGAAAGCTCATTTAAAAAGAGATTTTAATTGCTATAGTTTGATGAATGATCTGAAAAAAAAATTCCAGTATTTCGTGCTACAAAAATGTACTTTGCTCTGTTGTAGAGGATGAATACATTTTTAATATGTTGATTTAATGGGATTTGATCAATTATGTTTGTGGTAATTGGTTTGTCTTAAAGTATTGTAAAATCTCTCTCTCTCTCTCTCTCTCTCTCTCTCTCTCGTTAAACGTGTAATACAACATTTTGGTAACACTTTCATACAATAAGAATTAGTTTGCTATATGCTATGCATGCATACATTAATATTTGTTAATGCATTTGGTATTATGCATTAGCAATTATCTTATTTTACATGTATTAATCTTGGTTTATGTTCATTTGTGAAAATAATGCTGTTATATGCATTTGCATATGTATTAGTATTGACTGAAATTAATATTAACCAAGATTAATGGGTGCTGCAAAGTGTTGTTTGTTTTTAGTTTACATTAACTTTGTATTAAGTAATTTTAGCATTTGCAGTCTTATTTTAATACATGCAATCAAGTCAGATGTTGTGATTTAAATAGGTTTCAGAAAGGGAATGCACCATGTTGTCATGTAGGTATATATGTAGGATTGCTAGAGGGCATAAATTAACACACATAAAATGCTGTTATAGGGAAGTATTATTTGTGTTCTGTACCCGTATTCTGTGAATACTTGTTCAAGTTGTAAGTTGTTGCCTACTGGCAATGTTGTTGTTCCGATTTTCTTTTCCTCTTGTTTTCCAATTAGCCAAATTGCAAAAGAATATGAGCTATTCCCCCCCCCTTTTTTTCCCTTTGGGTAAAAAACAACAAAAACAAAACATTTGCACACCTCTCTCCACAAAATAACATTTTAGAATTTATTCTTACAATTTCGTTTATTTATACACATGAATTCACTCAAGAAATAAGGATTAAGGATTAGGATTGCAGCAAAACACAAAGACCAACTAATTTTGAATCTTGGAACCCGTTTCAAAGTGTGTTTTGCACATTTATGCTGAATATGTCTAACCATAATTTGCTTCATTTTTGCATGCCATGGACAGACACATAAAACTTGACTGCTAAACTATGTAACCCCAAAATTATGCCTGTTTAGATTAACACCATATACTTCATATAGTTAAAAATGAAAACCGATGGAAAGAGTCTATCCTTTTGCTAAAAAAGATGTGTGCATCAGCTGGTATTGTACTCAAGCTTAAGCATCAATGTTAATCTTTGCCTTTGAAGTTTATATTGGCAAGGTAAGAGGAATTAAAAGGATTTATTTAGCATTTCATTTACATTTTTTTAAAGAAATCTCATAGAGAACATGAAGAACTGATAGAAAACAGATTTTTAACATTCCCTCAAACAAAAAAAGGAAGATCTAGAAATTATATACTTTTTACATTTTTGTTTGAATTTGGATGTTTAATGACTAAAGACCTGTTCAACTTATATTTTTCTTATCTTACATTATGCATTTGCATTTTTTTCTCTCGTCTTTCAACATTACAACTAGATTTTGATCTGTTTCTTATTTTGAGCTTTATTTTGGGCAGAAGCCCCAGATCGATTGAGTGCTCAGATTCGGTCCTGATGATGAGCATGGTGGCACAGTCTTAATATTTTCCCATGGCAGATTAAGTGGGAAATGCATGAAATGAGTGACAGATTTTCTCTCAGGCTTGATCAGCTGGGAGAAAAAGGGTCAGTGGCTCATCAGACTGGGTCATGGCCCATCTCAAGCCAAAGCTGAATGTGTTTTGAAACTCTTCCCCTGCCCCTATGGCCTAATAGTAGAACAGCAGTCTTCCCGGCCTGTAATGCGGTGCTTACAGTGATGTGTTTTAGCAGAACAACTAGACAACCCATTAGCTCTAATTGACTTTTGTAAAGCTTTTTGTCAGATGCCAAATAACAAAGCCCCTGACAAAGAACAAAGGACCTGATGGCACCCCTGCTGAAATCTATGAACACTTCTGGCAAGCAGTTTCACGACTATTTAGTGCACTGACATCTGGTTTGGAGAACAACTCCAAAACTGCGGAGCATATCAATGGAGCCCTTGTCTTGGACTTCTAGAAACAGACAAAATCAAGCCTTGTCTCAAGCCTTTATCTTTAATCTACTCTGATTTCAGCTTCATCTGTAGGCCACTAGCCTTCAGAATTCAATCGGTTTGTTATCTGGCACTATTCTAAATAGATTAATTGTACATACAGGAAATGCCTATATTTTTTGTATGTATTAAATTTCCCCAAATGTAAAACAATAGTAGCTTCATTAGACACTGGGGTTTCAATTTGAAGAATTTCAATTTGAAGAATTTGGACAACCAAAGTTTATTCACTGAATTAATAAATAAATAATGTACAAATTGATCAGTGTACTAGGAGTTGCATAAGGCTAAGGAATCAGACAATGAAACCAACTCGCAACATCTCCGTTTTATCCTCATTAAACTCATTAATAACTGCAATCAAACAGAGTGGAAAAATGAAAAACTTTCCTCATTACTCTGAGCATCAGTTTCAGTCTTGCATGTCTGTTTTTCTGTCTGTCTGTGAATCAGCTCATTTATAAATATTTATTGCAATATGTATTTATAAATTCAACTTTACATGGAACAACAGCTTCATCATGGTTGTGATTTGCAGGAAGGACTCTTTATTTAGCAGAATAACTGCATTTCTGTAAATGATGTATGAAAAACATCATTACTCATTTGAGTGGCATTACTCATTTCTTCTCATTAATTACTTCAAAGATCAGTTGTGACTAACTATAGTTGTGAACTATACAGTATTTATACTGTATCTATGCAGTTTTTTTGTATGTGTTTCTGCAAACTACATTTATTTCATTGGAAGTGATCATTGTTTTGCAGCTGATTCAGACCCTTATTCATCTGTGCTGTGCAAAATCAGTTCCTCCGATCACAAACTCATTACTTCAAACAGAATTTCATGGATTCACAAACCCAGAATCCTGGTTCAAACATCAGACACAGGAAAAAAAGCACCAAATCAGCCAATATATAGCTCTCCTCTTGAGCATCTTAAGAATGCAGCCAGGACACGATGAAGAACAGTCAGAATGAAATGTGAAGAGTCAAATGGTTAATTTTCTCTAATCAGCGATGGTTGCTCGGCAGATAAACTGCAGATGGAAGCAAGAGAAACAACATCAACCACATATTCATTCTCTCTTCTTCCCAAACAGACTATAGAAAGATGTTCCAGCAGTCAAGGCTAAGAGGTTTCAAAGGCCTTTTGAGGCATAGGCATTGAAATGCTGCTCTCCGTTTCTTCCACTCTTTCAAAGAGTTTTCATTCTTTTATTAGACAAGGGAATTAATTTTCAGAATCCTCCCTAGATTTAACCCCTCACCTTCAGAGCTCCTTCAGAAAGATTCCCTTAAAACAAAAGTGCACACAGTTTACAAAGCCAATGGATCCCTTCGTACCACAGCTTGCCTGTTGATAGAGAGATATGCAGTAGTGGGCGAGAGAGAGAGAGAAGAAGATTGACCACAGGATTCTTCACAGTACTGTAAAAGTAAAAAAAGATGAAACCAGATGGCTCGGCTTAAGTAAAACACTGTAACGAATTACACTGTCTTTAAAGCTCAGAGGTGTGAAGGAGAACATATTAAGGTAAATGGATTGACTGCTTGGAAGATTAGAGGAATTGTAGTCAAAGCTGATTAGCGAGAAAGGTAGTCAAAGTGGAGGAAGCTGCAGAGAAAAGAGATTTCATATTTAATTTAAAGGAAAGTGATATTTGATTCATCTTCCTTTTGTTTGATGTTTAAGAATGAATCTGCTGTGGTGGTGTTGGACGTTTATAGCTTGCCGGCTGCCGGGAATGAAAATGAATAGGAGTGTCTTGTTGCATTGGGGCATTTGCCGGTCATGCTAATCAGCACTTATTTAAGTCCTCCAAGGTGTTTGATTCATGGTTGGATATATTGCAGCAATCAACAAAAGGGTTTCTAGCTTAAAATGGCATAAGTGCTCATGGGCCAGCAGAATTCTCTCAGAATAGCACAGAATAGTTTGTGTTCCTGTTGAACAGTTCCTGTTGATGTAAATGTATAAGTGTGTATGTGTTTTATATTATACAGGATGTTTTTATCATGCATTTTTTTTCTGCAAAGATATTTAACAAGTGAATTGGTTTCACATTTACACCGGTCAAATGTTCTGAAAAAATCAAGATTTTTTTTTTTTTGCAATATCGCCCAGCCCTGGCATATGTGTATGTATATATAGTCCCAAGTACAAACTCAATTCACTACCAGTGTTATCAAACTGACAGACGGCTGCTTTTGAATAATTGCTTGGCTGTGCATGTGAGCAAATGCACTTCTCGGTCAAACTGCTTGTCTGGTGAGTTATTAGTGTAACAGTGGGTCTGTACATGTAAACCGGTGGAGGGAAATAATTTCTGTCAAAATATCAGCACCAATCAGCATTGGGTGTTCCAGCGTAAATGCAGCCTAATAGACCTGCTACTGCCTATTGTGCCATAAATATTAAACAAACAAAAATATTGACAAAGTAAAAATCATAAACAAACAAATAAATAAAGAGCAGTGAGTGTTGTTTACTTGTTTAATTATGTGAAATAGATTATTTATGTAATTGAGAATACTTGAAGACTGCATACCACTGTTTTCATTTAATTTGTTAATATTTAAGTTGTATATTAATATTAGTTGTTATTATAATTATAAAACTTTGGGCCCTATTTTAACGATCTTAAGCGCACGGCGCAGGTGCACTCAGGGCATGTCCGAATCCACTTTTGCTAGTTTAACGACGGGAAAACAGTTGGCGCGCCCGGGCGCATGGTCTAAACGGGTTGTCCCTATTATCTTAATGAGTAATGGGTGTTTTTTGGGCGTAACGTGCAATTAACCACGTTGGGCAGGATGGGAAAATGAGAACTGTGTCGGGCTGAAACTAGCAGAAAACACTTGCACCGCGCCTTGCACCGCATTGCGCGGGGTGTATGATAGGGCCTAATTTTGATAATCCACTTTAGACGCTCTAACTACAAGTAACTTTGCAACTATACATGTCAACTATAGTCATTAGCGTATTAGTAGACTGTCTGGTTAATATCTGCTAACATTTTGTTTTGATGGTCCCCCAGCACACTTTCTAATAACTATAATTAAAGGGGACATAACACACACAGTTTCACCCAATCTCATGTTGATCTTGAGTACCTATAGAGTAGTATAGCATCGTTCATAGCTCCAAAGAGTCTTTAGTTTTATCATATTTATAAAATAAAATACAGCTTTCCGTTTCTCTCCGAAAACTGTCGAGCTCCTGGAGGCGCGCCTTGGGCGGAGCTAAAGAGTGACGAGCACTTGCCCGATTGCCAACAAAACACAGACATTTGATGCCATTTTACTTACCGTCTGCAGTTCTGAACCATGACTGGGATCTTTTATAGCTGGGACCGCTCCTTCTTCCAGTATCAAACGATGTGCAAATCCAGCACCGAACTGGGCCTTGTTTATAAAACGTTCGTCAACAAACATACTTGCAAAACTCCGTTGCTGCCCCGGAAAAACAAACTGCATCCACTGTTTACATAACGCTGGGTTCTTTGGTAAGCTGAACAAGGTTATCTTTCACTTACAACCAAAAACACACTTCTTTGGAGACATTCTTCTCGAGCGAGTCCTGTTCAGTGCAGCCGAATGAAGCGCGTTGATGGGCGCGCTCTTGCTCACGCTCTGGTCGATGTGTGTGCGCAGGTGCGCTCTTCCGGGAGAAATGCCCATACAAGGAGTTCCACCCTTCATTACGTCATGAAGAAAAAAACCCTCCGAAACTTGTACAAAATCGGAAGGAGTATTATTTGACACAGAAATACTCTGTTCTACATTCATATCGTTTTTTTTAACTTTGGCCATGTTTAGCATGAGAATCCAACTCTTTAACAGTGTAAATAACTCAACATGCATGAAATAGCAGTTGATCTCCCATTTAACTTTGCAACTACATGCCAACTTAATCCACTGTCCCTAACCATAAGTCTACTAATACTCTAATGAGAGTTAGTTGACATGTAGTTGCAAAGTTATATTAAAAGTTAAAAGTTACAAAGGTTATAGTTTTATCCAGCAAATATGCCTTAAATTGATCAAAAGTTGCTGTTCATTTGAAATTTCTATTAATCATTTTTGGAATTCTTCCAAAAATCCTTTCAAAGAATTCCACAAAAACTTTAAGCAGCACAACTGTTTTCAACATTGATAAGAAATATTTATTGAGCACCAAATCAGCATATTAGAACGATTTCTGAAGGATTACGTGACATTGGAGTAATGGCTGCTTTAAATTTAGATTGGCACAGGAATAAATTACATTTAAAAATAATTAAACGTTATACGTGAAAGCTGGTTTCTCAGTGATCTGTGCAGTCAGAATCACATTCATCTACTTTGAGGTTACAGAGATAAAGTCCTAAATGAAGGCAGCTGAGATACCTCACTCAACCTGTCACAGTGTTTGTGGGATGGGTCGATCCAGACCCGCCAAAGTGGCCTTCTTAGTTTTCTGTTTTTCCTTTAGTGGTCGCTGATCTGATAAAGTCTTTGATAGGTGGAAGCAATAAGAAGGAATCTCACCTCACTCAGTGGAAGCCAAACAGATGAAATCCAGTGGGATTTGGGCTCAGCTGTAACCGTGTGAGCAGCAGGGGTGATTAGACAGCGAGGTCTGCAGTCAAGGTAAAGCCCACATTAAACCAGCTCAGTGTCAAACTCCACCGTAATGCTCTTAGGAGCAGACAGGATGCTGAGCATCTTCAGTGCCGTTTAATACCCAGAGTGCTCTAGGAAATCTCAGTTGTAGCCGCCCCATTCAGGAAGCATCTTGAAAGATATCAGTGACTGCTGCTGAAGAATTGAGATAACATGGCCAATAACTTTAGAAGGCAACTTTTATGATTAGGGCTCTGATATTTATCAGAAAGAAAAAAAAATCAATCAATCAATCAATCAATCAATCAATCAATCAATCCACAATAGCCCATATCTACATTGTAAATAATAATAATAATAATAATAATAATAAATGCAAAGATTAAATTTTTCAAGAAAATACAATTTCAGTTTTTCTACTTCAAAATGTTACGTTTAATTCAATGTGTTTTGACTTGCCATTTCTTTGTAATTGTTTGTGTAATTTACTAGCAATCTCTGAGATTTTTGTTGTTGTTTTCCTCCACGTAGATGATCAGGGCCTGTACTCATGAAAAGTCTTGGTACAAAGAGTTGCTCCTAGTGACAAAATTCTAAGAAAATTCTTAGAAATGTGGGCGTTTCCTCTAAAAATCCTAGTAAAGAAAAAAGTAATTCAGCTTAACCCTTAAAAGAGCTCTTAAGGTCCAAAAATGTTAGGAGTATGACAAGGACTTTTTTTAAAGAGGCTTGAGAGTTTCTTTAGCAGTGGAGAAAATCAACGAAACGTGAAGAGGGAGAAGAGATGCATTGCACACAATGCATGCCAGTGAGTTAAGACGACACTACACATTAGATCGTGGAGTGCATGTTTGACCGTGATCATGTGATCAGTGATAATGACCGATATTATTAGAAACACGCTAACATCTCTGACACAGTTTAAAAATGCCATAGCTCCAGAAATGAAAGTAATCACTACATTAACTACGGCCATGTTCACACTGTCAGTTTTAGGGATTGACAACCACATTTCCTTACAGGTGTGAGTCTCGAAATGTCCTGTTCAAACAGCAGCTTACAGTAGCATCTCATCTGTATTAACGTGCAATGAGAGTCAAGCCCGTATAAGCATTCGCATCCTTTTCTGCATCCCGCGCATGACACTGCTTTTGAGTCACGCACAGAACACAAAACTGACGGAAACCACTCCAGTGGAGAACAGTGACTGGATCTAAAACTTTCAGATGACACACAGCTCGTTTCTTGGTCGCTGTAACTTACCCAGAGTGAAACCACACATGAGCGGCTCTCTCGCACTGTACTACAACTGGTCGTCAAGTTCATACAGCGCGTGTTTTCTGAGAATGCGGTTGTGAGTCCTGAAAATAGATGGGTGTGAGTTTGGTTATAGAATGCTGTTGTCACCCCTGTAAATAACTGTATTGTGTGAATGTAACCTTGTTAAGGACTCAAATACAGGACTGACAATATTATTCTGCTGCTGTGTGAACGTGGCTTTACATTAACATATTTGGCAACTGGAAAAATGCAACTTTGCAGCAGTGATGATTTGGTTCTGTCATAACCTTCTACAAGCAAAGTGATCACACAAACAATTACAACACTTTCAGAACCTTATTGTGTCACTGTTTGTTTCCTATCAAATACCTTAAGTACAACATTAACAGCACGGTAAATAAAAAAGTAAGAATATATATGTAGTCTACATATTAAGAGTTCATTTGCAAAAACCGATAAACGCCACTTTAAATTAAAAATGAGCTGATTGCTGTGCATTATTCTCCACATATAGCGCAATCTGAACCCTAAACACATTTTGTCAAAAAAGCCGGTTTTGTCCACTTTCAAGGCATCGCGAGTTCACGTTTTACTGCAGAAGCCGACAAGCGCCCTTGTTGTTGTTTAACAGAAGCCGATAAGTCAATTTTAGCGAATCAGTGTGCTGTATTCAGGTCAGGTGACAAGGCTACTTTCACTTTGAAAAGACGTGCTAGCTGAGAGGAGTTTCGTCAAAGCTGACTAAAAGTGATCGAGGATGGATAATTTAGACGAACTTGATGAACCTGCGATATCTTCTTCAGGGCAAAAAAATTTAATAAAAGCTGAAACGTTTTCTCGGAACCTTGCAAAAGCAGCGCGTTACAGTGGTGAAGGAAAAGCTCCATGTATTGTGTTTAATCACATCCATACAGTTTATGATAACAACAACAACAACGTTTGTCAGGCATCTACATTGTCATCTGAGGAGATTACAAAGATTAAACCAGTGTTTTTTAAACTCTAAAACATGAAATGTGGAGTTATCTGCTTTTGCCAAAAAACGACTGTTGGAGTTATCTGCTTTTGCTATAAAACAAACTTTTAATATGTAAAAAAAAGATACTTTCAATTAACTTTAATTTTGTAAATTACCTGTATTTGTTTAAGTTATTATTACTTAATCAAAACAACCCAACTGCAGTTTGATTGATATTACTTGGAATGCGCAATAAAAAAATTTGATTTCTGAAGAAAAAAAATAAATACATTTGAGTTATCTGTTTTTGCAAATGAACTCTTCATATATAATGTGTGTGAGAGAGAGAGTACGGTAAAACAGGAAGGCTTATAATAATCCATAAAGCACTCTTTTTTCCCCCCCCTTTTTGGACAACCAACCAATCACAGTCTTCAAAAGACTGTCATACGTAGCAACGGGGTTAGCCGCACCTCTTCACTAAGACGAAAGTTTTTGTCTTTTCCTCGCTTAGAGTTGCTCTCAGATTGGTCCTGAATCGCTTTTAAGCTAACACACTTGCGTAGAAATGTTTAAGCTAAATTAAGAGCACTCTGAGAGGATTCTTAGAATCTTTAGGAATACGGACCCAGGTGTGTGTGGGTGTCTCTGTGCACTTCATACAATTCATCTCCAGAGCTGCTCTGAGAGTCAGTTTATCGCCAAATATACACTGAGGCTACGTTTACACTAGTGCGTTTTCATTTTAATGCTACGGTTACGCCTATCGTTTACACTACCCCGGCATTTTTGACACTCGAAAATGGAGACTTTTGAAAATGCTGCAGACCGTTTTAGTTTGAGTAACATGTGTTTCTCGGTTGTGTAGTGTGGACGGAGTTCGTTTTCATTTTAAAATGTTGTTTTATAACGGAAACGCACTAGTGTAAACAGGGCTTAAAACTCAAAGGTCTACATGACAAACTATCGAAATAATTTCTTCAAATTAAACCAAACTTATGACAGAAATATATTTTAAAAAGTATAGTAAAATGTATTTCAAAAAATAACAACAATAATAATAATCATCATCATTTAAGAAATATCATATAACCAAGATATGTTTTCATCCATGTTTTAATTTATACAGTATACAAGTACTGTTGTGCAGGACCTTATTTGAGGGGAAAAAATGCAATATAGTTGTTGTTGTTGTAAATTAGGTGGTATATTTTTGTTTGATTGCATTTTAAAAGATTAATTAAATTGTTCACTTTTATGAAGTATTTTGAACAGACACTGTTTTTGATTATATATTTGTATGAAAACAGAATTTATTCTGAAACATATGATTTCATGGAGCTCATTTACATTATCTTAAAAACAAACATGGTTACATTCATTTTCAAGGTCTAACAAACAGGTGGAATGCATTTTCCTTCTCCATTAATGGTATGAAATGAACATTGTGATAGATATTTATTATCAAATGAAATGGGGAAAAAAATATTGTGATATTTTTGGTCAAATATCATCCTGTTCTAGTTATGATTTAACAATACTGTCAGTTCAATGATTATGAGATAATTCTAGTGAGTGTGTGTTGCTGTAGATGTGAAGGTGCAATGCTGATTAGAGTTGTGTTGAAACAGTGCTGTTTAATAATGGCTCCTCAAAAACAGGACGGAATCGAATTTTTCCATCAGTGTGTGTAAATGTGTGTGGGGTCACTTTTATTCACCACATTATGGCTTTTGCATTTGTTGTTTGCATTTTGCATATGCAATTTGGAGTCAGCAGCTTTTCCTTTTTTGTATTTTTTTTCGGTGTCTTTTCTTTTATTTAAATTTTGATGTAAAAAGAAAAATCTGAGTGCCTAACCCTTTATAATATGATTATGAAAGTGACAATTCCACAGGGGGATCCAAATGGCCCTTTGTAATCCTCTGAGAGAGTATTTAATTAGCTATCTCTCTCTCTCGCTCTCTCTCTCTCTCATTCTTGTTATTTCTGTATTCTCTCTTTCCTACTCAAACTCATTCTCTTCCTGTCTCTCCAAAATGTCTCTCTCCCCTTCCAGTTTTCTTAGTTCTTGCTGTGAAACATCTCTTTTGCCTGGCCCCAGAGACGCAGGATTCCTGTTAGTTAGCTTACGTGCTGAGTTCAGAATGGAAAAAAAAAAAAAATGCTCTCCATGCAGACGGCTGCAAATTGCATCTCTCCCTCCCTCTGTCAGCAGAAATCAGGATTGAGAGAGTATGACAAAGAATGAGAGAATGAGGGCTGATTGAACTTGAACTAGTTGGGTTAAAAGGGATCAACAAACTTCATTGTGTATCAGGGCCAGAAATTTACCAGATTTCTGGAGGAAGATGCTCCGGATAATTACAATGTGCAGTAAAAAAATATTATTATTATTATTATTTGTATCTGTTGAAATATTGCATATCATTACACAGCTCTCTGGAACACTTGATTCTAGCATTTATTTTTATATAATGACTATTAAACTGTACAAATGACCATTGAGCCATATTGAGCCAGTTTCTTTCTCTTGCATCACTCTGCCATCTCTTCTCACATAATACCGGCTTATTAAATTAATAATAATTTCCATTCATGTGTCAATACCAAATAAGAATATCCTCATTTGAGACAAAGGAAGATACTGTAAAATCTAGTTCAAAACACAAATGCAAAGGTCCTGAAATGTATTCTTGGCTTTCATGTTGGTTTGATACATTTTGAAAAAGGCATGCATTTATTTATGTATTCCTTAAACCTTGACTATGCATGAGTATGGACATAAATATAGATATGCATAGCTTTTGTTTTCAGTTTTTGTTGTTGTTTGAAAGCAAAATGGCTTCCTGTTTGATGAACCCCAGTAACTTTGACTGAAGTAGTATTTAATAATATATATAT